>NC_135805.1:49385476-49685476 GCF_964213995.1 Mustelus asterias
CCCGCTGTTCTCTGGTGCTGACACTCGTGGATTCCCAGCAGTGCCTGCACCACGGTGTGGACATCTGCCCTGGAGTGCATATCCCATGCCAAAGTCTCCACTGCGGACGCCGCCCTTGCAGTGTTGGCCTCAGTGCGCTGCAGTGACGGCACCATCTCCCCAGATAGAAGGCGATGGGTCTCCTCCAATCGGCCTTGCACTCCAAGGAGGGCTGCTGCCATCCCTTCCTGATACTCGTGAATCTGCCTTTGCAGCTCCAGCAGCTATGGGACGACCGGGCCCAGGGACACATCATTTCGATGACAACTTGACTAGAAATCTACCAGCAAACTGAGATTTCAAAATGATGCAGTATCTTCTACATCTGACCATATTCACAAACTGTAAAAATCTATGCCTCAAGGACAATCAAAGAACACTTAACATGCATGCAAGTGTTTTGAGTATTTGTGTGATTGTGTGCATATCTGTGTACATGTATCTGTATGTGTGTGTGTGTTTATGTGTGTGTCTATCTGTGTGTTTATGTATGTGTCTGTATCTGTGTGCGCTTCTGTGTGTATCTGTGTATGTGTTTGTGTGTGGATCTGTGTGTGCTTCTGTGTATATCTGTGTATGTGTTTGTGTGTGGATCTGTGTGTGCTTCTGTGTGTATCTGTGTATGTGTTTGTGTGTGGATCTGTGTGTGCTTCTGTGTGTATCTGTGTATGTGTTTGTGTGCGGATCTGTGTGCACTTCTGTGTGTATCTGTGTGTATCTGTGTGTATCTGTGGGTGGGGTTTTATGGCCTCGCTCATCCCGAAACTGTAAAATCCTGCCCGAGGTCAACGGACAATGGAAAGATCGCTCTGATTCCCCTGGCAGGCAGGACGGTAAAATTCCAGCCCATATTTGTGTGTGTGGGTGGGTGTATGTGTGTTTGTGTGTATGGGTATATCTGTGTGTGTGTGTGTTTGTCTGTGTGGGTGTATCTGTATGTGTGTGTATCTGTGTGTGTGTGTGGGGGTGTATGTGTGTATGGGTATATCTGTGTGTGTGTGTTTGTCTGTGTGGGTGTATCTGTATGTGTGTTTGTGTGTATGGGTATATCTGTGTGTGTGTGTGTTTGTCTGTGTGGGTGTATCTGTATGTGTGTGTGTGTGGGTGTATCTGTGTGTGAGTTTGTCTGTGTGGGTGTATCTGTATGTGTGTATCTGTGTGTGTTTGTGTGATGTGTTTTTATTATTATTTCCATGGATTTGGTGATTAATAAATTTGCTTTTTCTTTAACTCAAGAAAACCTTGGCTCCTTATTGCTCACAGTTTAAGTATATTTGGATTGGAATAAGGTGTATCCTCATGACCAACTGAGGAAGCAGATTGGAGGTGAGCCAGTGATCACTCCTTCTCACCTGGTTGTAGCATACCCCAGGATGTCGCCAATCTGCTGTTCCTGCTGTTGTTGACCTTGTGATCGGGAGCACTGGCTGAATGCTGTTCTGACCTGCTGATGCACCTATATAATGTGAAAAGGAGTCAATTGTCATGGGGTGTCACTGGAGATTGGGAGATTTATCAGTGCAAGTCTTCAGAAATTAGTTTGACTGGGGTAATTTTCATTTGTTTTAACTCCATTTATTATAATCATCAAAGGAATTAAGCAGCTTTTGCTTTCCTGTGGTCTCTATCAGTTATTTTTAATACATTTAATTATTCCCAAGAAATTTTTAAGAATGTTTTCCATCAAGTGGTTCTTTAAGAATATTGTCGGCAATTTGTCCGTCCGTCTCACATCAGATTATATAACAAAGTAGTATTGATGCTAACACCACAAGACCAAGATTATTTTTACGACATTGAATGAAATGTCTGTTCCTCAAGAGTCAGCAGTAAAATGACTGTAGTTTGCACTGCAGTTCCGACATAGGCACGATGGGCTGAATGGCCTCTTTTGATGCTGTATCATTCGATATATGCAATGACTGAATTAGTGAGAAACAAGCTCAAATCTCTCACCTAATGAGTTATTTAAATAGCACCAATTATATGGAGTCATTGCACTAGGCTTCTCTGAACAAGAAATGGGGAGGTGATGGCCTAGTGGTATTATCGTTACCATAAATCCATAAACTCAGCTAATGTTCTGAGGACCCCAGTTCGAATCCCACCATGGCAAATGGTGGAATTTGAATTCAATAAAACAAAAATACCTGGAATTAAGAACCTACGGATGACCATAAAACCACTGTCGATTGTCTAAAAAAAAACCATCTGGTTCACTAATGTCCTTTAGGGAAGGAAATCTGCATCCTTACCTGGTCTGGCCTACATGCGACTCCAGAGCGACAGAAATGTGTTTGACTTTCAACTGCTCTCCGGAAACTAGGGTTGGGCAACAAATGCTGGCCAGCCAGCGATGCCCATGAGTAAATAAAAGATTAAGGAAAGAACAGGAGAACACAAGAACAAGGAGCAGAAGTCAACCATGGTGGAATTTGCAAGCTTCAAGACTGCTCCACCATTCAATAAGATCATGGCTGTTTGTAATATATATAAATGATTTGGCGGAAAATGTAACTGGATTGATTAGTAAGTTTGCGGACGACACAAAGGTTGGTGGATTTGCGGATAGCGATGAGGACTATCAGAGGATACAGCAGGATATAGATCAGTTGGAGACTTGGGCGGAGAGATGGCAGATGGAGTTTAATCTGGACAAGTGTGAGGTAATGCATTTTGGAAGGTCTAATACAGATAGGAAATATACAGTAAATGGCAGAACCCTTCAGAGTATTGATAGGCAGAGGGATCTGGGTGTACAGGTACACAAGTCACTGAAAAATGCAGGTGGAGAAGGTAGTCAAGAAGGCATATGGCATGCTTGCCTTCATCGGCCGGGATATTGAGTTTAAAAATTGGCAAGTCATGTTGCAGCTTTACAGAACCTTAGTTAGGCCGCACTTGGAACATAGTGTTCAATTCTGGTCGCCACACTACCAGATGTAGAAGCTTTGGAGAGGGTACAGGAAAGATTTACCAAGATATTGCCTGGTATGGAGGGCATTAGCTATGAGGAGAGGTTGGAGAAACTTGGTTTGTTCTCACTGGAGCGACAGAGGTTGAGGGGAGACCTGATAGAAGTCTATAAGATTATGAGAGGTATGGACAGAGTGGATAATCAGAAGCTTTTTCCCAGGGTGGAAGAGTCAATTACTTGGGGGCATAGGTTTAAGGTGCGATGGGCAAGGTTTAAAAGAGATGTACGAGGCAGAGTGTTTACACAGAGAATGGCGGGTGCCTGGAACTCGTTGTGGGGGAGGTAGTGGAAGCGGATACGGTAGTGACTTTTAAGGGACGCCTTGGCAAGTACATGAATGAGATGGGAATAGAGGGATATGATCCCCAGAAGGGTAGGGGGTTTTAGTTCAGTCGGGCAACATGGTCGGTGCAGGCTTGGAGGACCAAAGGGCCTGTTCCTGTGCTGTAATTTTCTTTGTTCTTTGTTCTTATCTGATTGTGACCTCAACTCTACTTTCCTGTCTTCCCCTACATAATCCTTGACTCTTTTGACAATCAAACGTTTAGCTAGCTCAGCCTTGAATATATTCAATGACCCCAGCTGCCACTGCTTTCTGGGGAAGAGAATTCTACAAACTAACAACCATCTGAGGGAAAGAATTCTCCCCGTCTCCATCTTAAATGGAAGTCCCCTTATTTTTAAATTGTGTATTGTTCTAGACTGCCCCATAAGGAGAAATATTTCTCAGCATTCACCCTGTCAAGTCCCCTCAGGATCCCATATGTTTCCGTAAGATTACCTCTCAATTTTCTTACCCTGCAATGGGTATGGGCCCAACCTTCTCAATCTTTCCTCACAAGGTAACCCCTTCATCCCTGAGATCAGTCAAGCAAACCTTCTCTGAACTGCTTCTAATACAAATATTTTCCTGTTTTAAGTTCCTCGCTCTCTTTTACTTCTTGATTTTCAGATACTCTTGGGATGTTTTTTGTGTCTTCAACAGTGAAGACATTGCTTCTGCCATTTCTGCGTTTCCCATTATTACTTCCTAGTCTCACTCTCCAAGGAACCAATGCACACTTTAGTTAATCTTTTCCTCTTTAAAGACTTGTCAAAACTCTTACTGTTTTTACGTTTCTAGATAGCTTTTTCTCGTACTCTATAATTACCCATTAATAGTGAGGGAGAGGCCTAGTGGTATTATCGCTAGACTACTAACCCAGAAACTCAGCTAATGTTCTGGGGACCCGTGAAACCATTGTTGATTGTCGGAAAAACCCATCTGGTCCACGAATGTCCTTTAGGGAAGGAAATCTGCCGTTCTTACCTGGTCTGGCCTACATGTGACTCCAGAGCCACAGCAATGTGGTTGACTCTCAATTCTCCCTGGGCTATTAGGGATGGGCAATAAATTCTGGCCAGTCAGCAAAGCCCATGTCCCACAAAAGAATTTTAAAAAGTGCATCTTTCTCACAGGCGAGAATTTTCCGTTGCTTGAGTAGTGCGTGCCCAAACCGCAGCCATGTAAAGTCATGTGAGGAGACCTTGGGCAGGTGTCACAACATCATCATGTCATCGCGATATTTTGGCCGGCACATGCACAAGTCAGAAGCATTCCCGCCTACAAACAAGAAGCTATTTGGAATTCTTTGAGGCAATAATAAGCAGGTTAGACAAAAGAAAGCCAGTGGAAGTTACCTACTTGGATTTCCAGAAGGCCTTTGACAAGGTGCCACACAGGAGGCTGCTGAGTAAGATAAGAACCCTCGGTGTTAGAGGCCAGGCATTAGCATGGATAGAGGATTGGCTGACTGACAGAAGGCAGAGAGTGGGGATAAAGGGGTCTTTTTCAAGGTGGCAGCCAGTGACTCGTCGAGTTCCACAGGGGTCAGTGTTGGGACCACAACTTTTCACTCGATACATAAATGATCTGGATGAAGGAACTGAGGGCATTGTGGCAAGGTTTGCAGATGATACAAAGATAGACAGAGGGACAGATAGTATTGAAGAGGTGAGGAAGCTGCAGAAGGACTTGGACAGGTTAGGAGAGTGGACAAAGAATTGGCAGATGGAATACAATGTAAGAAAGTGTGAGGTTATGCACTTTGGTAGGAAGAATAGAGGCGTAGGCTATTTTCTAAATGGGAAGGGAATTCAGAAATTGGAAGCACAAAGGGACTTGGGAGTCCTGGTTCAGGATTCTACTTAAGGTTAACTTGCAGGTTGACTTGGTAAGTAGGAAAGCAAATGCAATGTTAGCATTCATTTTGAGAGGACTAGAATACAAAAACAGGGATGTATTGCTGAGGCTTTATAAGGCTCTGGTCAGACCACATTTGGAATATTCTGAGCAATTTTGGGCCTCGTTTCTAAGGAAGGATGTGCTGGTCTTGGATAGGGTCCAGAGGTGGCTCATAAGAATGATCCCGGGAATGAAAGGCTTAACGTATGAGGAGCGTCTGAGGACTCTTGGTTTGTACTCGATGGAGCTTAGAAGGATGAGGGGGGAATCTCATTGAAACTTACAGAATAATGAAAGGCCTGAAGAAAATGGACGTGGGGGAGATGTTTCCATTAGTAAGAGAGACTAGGACCCGAGGGCACAGCCTCAGAATAAAGGTATGACCCTTTAGGACTGAGGTGAGGAGGAATTTCTTCAGCCGTAAGGTGGTGAATCTATAGAATTCATTGCCACAGAAGGTTGTGGAGGCCTGATCATTGAGAGTGTATTTAAGACAGAGATAGATAGGTTCTTGATTGGTCAGGGGATCAAGGGTTACGGGGAAAAAGCGAGAGAATGGGGTTGAGAAATTTATCAGCCATGATTGAATGACAGAGCAGACTCGATGGGCTGACTGGTCTAATTCTGCTCCTGTATCTTATGATCTTATTTTAAGTTAATTAAACAGCAATTGACTGGGATTTTACATTGCCCCGTCTGCCTTTACAGCTGGCGGGCTTGCCGATTGGCAGAATAGCCTTTATGCTTAAGCTGCAACCTCGATCCAGGGTGGGATGAAAGTCAGGGCTCAAATAAAATTGACAGCTGAGTCCAGGGACTGAGGCCTGTTCATGATGGTGCTGCCTAGACACTCGTAGCATAGTTTTTTCACTGATATTTATTTTTTAATGTTCAGCAGCTCCCTCAGACAGCTCTGCAGAAGCTGTCACTATGAGGGAGTACATTGGAAGCGAAAGCCCGCACCCTCCCTTTTCTCAGTGCCTGCCCTCCTCCCACCCTTCCCAGCAACACTCAGCCTTTCACAGAGCGAGTCTCACGCTGGATGGTCATTAATTATCCAGCCACCATAATATTGCATTAACAACATGATCACAGACAGGAGTGGGTTTTACATCAGTTCCTGCCTCCACCAACTTCAGGCATTCCCCCCTGAAAGTAAAATCCAGGCCATAGAGTCTTTCTTTCTAAGTAGAATACATCTTTGCTGAGAGTTGTAAAATATCTTCTTAAAAGTCTGTTACTGCTTCTTTACTGCCCGACCTTCTAATATAGTTTCCCAATTCAAGGTGGCCAAATCTGTTGTCATACCCTTGTAATTATCTTTATTAAAGTTTTAGAAACTAGTCTTAGACTCATACTTCTCACCCTCAAACTGAATGTGAAATTCTATCACGTTATGATCACTGTTGCTTGGAGGCTCCTTTAAAATGATGCTATTAATTAATTCCTGTCTCAATGCACTTTACCAGTTTTAAAATAGCCTGTTCCATCATGGGAACTAGAATATACGAGTTAAGGTTATACACAAGAGATACAGTGGAATGGTGAGTGACGAGATTCCAAAAGGAAATTGGACAGGGTACTTGAGGGAATTAAACAGGGCTACAGAGATAGAATGGAGGAATGGACTCGCTCAATTCCTCTTCAGAGGAAGATAGACATTTCTCATTCAACAAAGTTCAGAGAATAGCATGGAAAAGAAACCTGGAGGCAATTTTTTCATCTGGCACCTTGGTGGATAGGGCATAGTGGAGGATCATCTACTGTAATAAGCAAAGAGAAAACTTGATTACTCTGCATGCTTTAGACAAAGTAGATCAATTACTGACTTCACTGCACAACAGACCGACACTCCAACTCCTACCTAGCTCATTCCTGACCAACATTACCATTTCAGTAAGAAAACTGCCCTCTCAGTTGTCGATTTCATGCTCTGGTAACAAGTGGTCATTATGTGGTCTACATGTACCATTAAATTTCAGTGGTTTGAGATCTGCAGAGCTGTGAATTCCAATGACTTAAATAAGCTTAATGGAATCCCTCCTAGTGGCAACAGAAATGAAGTTGAGTTTTAAGTTTGGCTGACTTTTCCCACAAGTAGTAAAGAAGTATAATTCATGGCAGCTGATAAGTAGTAATCACAAGAAAGAAAGATTGGGTTCACATGAGGATCGTTCAGGTTATTCCTCACTGCAGCAACGATCAACTAATGAACAAACTCATTAGCATTTCATTTCCCAATTGCTGCATTTAAGATATTAACTCAGTACATTAAAAGATAGCACAAGGTACATTGATGTGTAAATCAACAGCTCCATGAGGTTAGTGATAGTTTTCTAACTTAATTGTTTTTTTGTTCTCAAGCAGCTAGAGAGCTATTCAAGCAAAGGTTGCATTGGTGACAGTTGTCAAGTAAATGTATTTCTGTAACTAACACGATGTCAGATGGGTACACCGCAGTGTTAATAAGCACTTTGGGGAGTACAGAAATTACAGATAGGTTCCACATGCAAATATTGACTCAAATAGGTCGATCTTGACTTAGTGAAATGGATGATACCGAGTCAGCAGCAGCCCGTTTCATATCACTGCCCATTTGGAGGAAAAGAATTGCTTACTCATTATGACCTGTTTTACATTATTGTACAAAGGCAGGACCGAGTCAGAAGAGTTAATGCAAAATCGCTGTAACCGGTATATAATTTAGCGCAATGTTTTAGTGCAGAACTAGATAGAATGAGGTGATAGGCAGCTTTAGTTAGGTGCTGGGTGTACTTTGACAGAGGAAGATCAAAACTGGAGGTTTTGAAAAATCATAGAATGCCTACAGTACAGAAGGAGGCCTTTTGGCCCATGGAGTCTGCACCGACCACAATCCCACCCAGGCCCTATCCCCATAACCCCACATATTTATCTTGCTAATCCCCCTGACACTAGGGTCAATTTATCACAGAATCCTACAGTGCAGACGGAGGCCATTCGGCCCATCGAGTCTGCACTGACCACAATCCCCCTATCCCTATAACTCCATGCATTTACCCTAACTGGTCCCCCTGACACTAAGGGGAAATTTAGCATGGCCAATCAACCTAACCCACACATCTTTGGACTGTGAGAGGAAACTGGAGCACCTGGAGGAAACCCACGCAGACATGGGGAGAAAGTGCAAACTCAAAACACACTCACCCGAGGTTGGAATTGAACCTGGGTCCCTGGCGCTGTGAGGCAGCAGTGCTAGGCGCTGTGCCACTATGCTGCCCAAAAGCTTGAGGCCACAATAAGGCTGTCCCATGGGGTTCTTATTTTTTTTTAAATAATGTTGAAGCTAAATAATTGTGTTGAGCAGTTGGCCAAAGTTTTCAGGGCGGTGTTGAGATGTAGGAACAATTGGCACTTTTATCAACGGATTAAATGTCACACAAGTGTCTATGCAGATAGTGACCTGACCCTAATCGCTGGGCATCATGCCCATGGGGACATCAGCAAACTTGGGGCAGAAAAAGCTCATGTGTGGTTCAGAATCTAACTAGATAGTGCCCAGGACAAAATAAAGGACCCAGTAAAATTCTGCTTTTCAATGTTACTCATGAAAAATGAAGAAGTGTTCTATTAAAATTAATTATTATTACTTCATCAGAATCACAGGGTGATTATAGAACCATAGAAAGTAAGGAGAACCATCATGCCTGTGGCAGTTCTTTGAAGAACGATCCAGTTAATCCCACTCCCCACTCCCTGTGGTCCTGTAAAATTTTCCCTTCAGGTATTTATTCAATTATTTTTTGAATGTTATTATTGAATCTGCTTCCACTGCCCTGTCAGGCACCGCATTCCAGGTACAACAATTCATGGTGTAAAAATAGTTTTCCTCATGTTGCCTCTGGCTTTTTTGCCATTCACCTTCAATCCGTGTCCTTTGGTTACTGACCTTTCTGCCACTTGAAGCGGTTCTCCTCAGTTACTCGATCAAACTCATGAATGCCTCTAACAAATCTCCTCTGAAGTTTTTCTGAGAATGGCCCCTGCTTCTCCAAATGTCTCAACATAATTGAGGTGCTTCAGCCCTGGTACCACAGTAGTAAATCTCTCCAATGCCACCTGCACAAGGCCTCGACATCCTTTCTAAAGTGTGCTACCCAGAACGGAATGCAATACTCCAACTCAGGCCTAACCAGTGACATTTTGTAAGGTTTAGCATAACTTCCAAGCTTTTGTACTCTATTCCAGCTTTAATAAAGCCGGATGTTTGTTTAAATGGCCTTCTCAACTTGTCCTGCCACTTTCTGAGTTGTGCATAGTCCCGCCTAGGAGAGTTGCCACCCAATCAGATTGGCCAGTGCTGCAATGGCCAGGAGAGGCACTGGTTAGGTGCACTGGGCATGCTGAAAAAAAAATTCTCCCTCAGTGTACCCGAACAGGCGACCGAGTGTGGCGACTAGGGGATTTTCACAGTAACTTCATTGCAGTGTTAATGCAAGCCTGCTTGTGACACTAATAAATAAATAGATAAAATGCAGCTAGCTGCCAGGAACTCAGTACTGGAACTGGAGGAAGAGTAAGTGTCAGAGGTAGGGGGTTTGGCCTGGGGAGTCACGAGGAAGGGGGTACGGAGGAAGGGCGCTTAGGGTCTCGGGGGATAGGTTGATGGATATGAGGGAGGTCAGGAGGTTACTGGGCTTCTGATGGAGGTGATGCTTCCCTTCATGCCTAAGATTGAAATTAGCTCAATTTTGGCTTTCCTCCCTGATCCGTCTGGCAGCCTGAAAATGGAGACGGCGTGGCAAAAAGACCCTTAGGCAGCCAACAAAGGTCCATTGAGCACTTGGGTTTCACGGCAGCGACATGGTGGCACAGTAGTTAACACTGGTGCCTCACAGCACCAGAGTTCAATTCCAGCCTTGACTGCGTGGAGCTTGCACATTCCTCTCGTGTCTGCGTGGGTTTTCTCCCTTGGATTTGCAATCCTTTGGTACTGTGCAGGTTAGGTCCCTTAGTGTCCCAAGATTACCAGGGTAATGTGGGGATAGGGCCTGGACGGGATGCTCTGTTAGAAAGTCGGTGCAGACTCAATGGGCCAAATGGCCTACTTCTGCTTTGTAGGGATTCTATGAAGCTCTGCTACCCATGACATGTTTTTTTAAAAGGTGATAATAAGTTAAATGTGATATTTTATCAAAAGCTGTTTGAAAGTTCATATATGCAACATTAGTCACACGATTCACATAAACTCTTTCCGTTACTTCATTCAAAACTCATTTAAGTTAGTCAAACATGATTTGCCTTCAACTCATCCCTGCTGGCTTTCATTTATTAACCCATATTTTTCACGTGTCAACTAATTTTTTCCTAGATTAATGTATCAAAAAGTTTCCCCACCATCTACCTTACACTGATTGGCTTGTGGTTCCCAAATTAATTTCTCTCAATAACAAGAATTAGTTTTGATATCGCATCCTTAATGTGATAAAACATCTGAAGGAGGATAATATCTGGAGGAGCAAAATGAAAAATTGACACCCAGGCATTTAGGAGAAATCAGGACAGATGACCAAAAGCTTGGTCAAAGATTTTAAGGAGAGTCTTAAGGTGAAGGAAGAGATAGAGAGGTGAAGATGCTCAGGTTGGAATTCCAGAGCTTAACGTCCAGGCAGTTAAAGGCACGGCCTTTAGTGAAGCGACTAAAATTGGACATGCTCAAGAGGCCAGAATTGGAGGAATGTAGATATCGTTACTGAGCTGGCACGGTGGCACAGGGGTTAGCAATGCCGCCTCACAGCGCCAGGGACCCCCAGGTTCAATTCCTGACTTGGGTCACTGTCTGTGCGAAGTTTACACGTTCTCCTCGTGTTTGTGTGGATTTCCTCCGGGTGCTCTGGTTTCCTCCCACAGTCTGAAAGACGTGCTAGTCAGGTGCATTGACCCGAACAGGCACTGGAGTGTGACGACCAGGGGAATTCCATGGTAACTTCATTGCAGCGTTAATGTAAGCCTTACTTGGGACTAATAAATAAACTTTACTTTAACAATTCCAGCCTCGGGTCACTGTGTAGAGTTTGCACGTTCTCCCCGTGTCTGCATGGGTTTTCTCTGGGTGCTCCGGTTTCCTCCCACAGTCCAAAGATGTGCGGGTTAGGTGGATTGGCCATGCTAAATTGACCCTTAGTGATTAGCAGGGTAAATACGTGAGGTTATGGGGATAGGGCTTGGGGAGGGGAGATTGTTGTCGGTGCAGGCTTGATGGCCTCCTTCTGCACTGTAGGGATTCTATGATTCTATTATCTTGCAGGGTTTGGGGGCTGAAGGAGATTACAGGGATGGGGAGGAACCAAGCAATGAGGGGGGATTTAGAAACATTTTCATTCCCCAAACCTCACGTTTATGGATCATAGAATGTGGGAAGCTGGTCATGAGTGTAATATTTGCAATCCTCTGGTACTCTGGCACCGCTCCCCTATGGAGGGAGGATTGGAAGAATTTGGTCAGACCCTTCCTAATTCCCACCTTTTCTTTCCTCAGGCAACAGAAGTATCCCACTTGGACATGGTGACTTCTCCTCTTTGAGCCTGACAACCTTTTCAGTTATTCTGCTTTGTCCTATCTAATTTATCTACCACCTCTTACTTCACTGTGTCACTGGCACCATCTTACCCATGATCTGTGTCTCCCTGTACTTTTCTGTAGCTTGATTCCGTATCGAATTATGAACCCAACGACAATCATGGGCCTCCATTCTTTGTTTCAATCATCATGCTACAACATCTTTTATTTGGAGAACAAATTTCCCAAACATTCACATTGCGCTGTGCTATGCCATTTCTCAGTGCAGCGGTCTGAAGCTGCATTGGAAATCCCTGCAGACAAGGAAATTAATACTTTTCAATGGCTTTAATTTACGCCACTAACAACAATGTTCTGGTGCTGCAATGATTAATTCACACCACCATTCAATCTTGAACTGTTCATTCAGTCCAACATTCAGGGAACAGTTTGTGTTGACCTATTTTGGAGGCATGTGGAGGCACATATCTGGTCGAATTGAGGATTTGTCTGCACCTACAACTGGCACCACTGTGACTTTTTGCTTGCGTTATTCAAATGCAGCAGGTGTTCAAAAGTACACAAGCCATGTATACATCGTATGAGGAGAATCAATATTGGATGAAGGCCAGATTCAGTTTTGTTCTTAGTTTGTAGAAGGGGGCGGGGACGTTTGTCATGAATCAGTGTGCGTCAAAACGGAATTGTTTGTTGTAGAGTGAACCAATAGCAGGCGTTGTGAAACGTTAAGTTAGTGCTGCCCTCAGAGTAATTTATACCATTGGCTGCGTCACACAGTAACTGAGTTAACACCACAAACAATCCCCCTGAAACTAGTTTTCATTCATTTCAGTCAAACTCGAAAAGCGAAAATTGGATGAATGCTTCTCAGAACTGTCGAGTGTAACTGCAGAATGACCACCGACATCAGCAATGTCTCTCTGGGGTTCTCCCGTGAAGCAACCTGAGGGATTAAATCACATTAATATGCATGAGCACACAAATGCTTTAATGTGCTCAGATGAAATCCATCCAGTGACCAGTTTAATGGAGGCAATAAGCCATTTATTTTAAAACCATTAACACCCCCATTTAAATAGCAAGCAGTGGGGTTTATTATAACTGTGCCAACATGCTGCAATGCTAATGTCACAAATCACACTTAAATTTCTTTGACAATGGACGGAATCTCTGCAAATGTCAGTCTACAGCTGGACTCTGTCTTCATTCTACCACTTTCTAACATTGTAGCTACCAACTACTTTTCTTTCAAGCATCATACCTGACAGAAAGTATTAATAACGCAGCAGTGTAACAGCAGCAATTTACATTTATATTGCATCGGCAACATCCCAAAGCATTTCACATCAGAAATAGACGCGGAACCAAAGAAGGAAATATTAGGAGGGGTGACCAAAAGCATAGTCAAAGAGGTGGGATTTACTGAGGGCCTCAGAGAAGTTGAGGGAGGTAGCGGGATGTAGATATTTAGGACAGAAATTCAGAGTGTAGCCTAGGCTGCCAAGGACCTGGCCACCAATGGTGAGTCAAGGTTAAGGTGAACAGAGTGCTTAAAGGGGAGTTTTGAGACTATAGGAGATAACTTCAGTTTTTTCTTATTCTTTCATGGGATGTTGGTGTCACTGGCTGGACCAGCACTTATTGCCCATCCTTATATGCCCTAGAGAAGGTGGTGGTGAGCCACCTTCCTGAACTACACTCTGAATTTCTGTCCTAAATATCTACATCCTTCTATGTGGTGGTGGTACATCCACAGTGCTGTTAAGAAAGCAGTTCCAGAATTTTGAGCCAGCAACAGTGAAATAACGGCGATATAATTCCAAGTCAGGATGGCGTGTGAGTTGAAGGGGAACTTGCATGTTAATTACCATCACATCAATCTATTTTTATCAGTAAAGCGAAGGATGGTCTCATCAACAATGCTATCAAGCACTGGGCAGCACGGTGGCACAATGGTTAGCACTGCTGCCTCACAGCACCAGGGACCCGGGTTTAATTCTGGCCTCGGGTCACTGTCTGTGTGGAGTTTGCTCATTCTCCCCGTGTCTGCGTGGGTTTCCTCCGGTGCTCCGGTTTCCTCCTACACTCCAAAGATGTGCAGGTGAGGTAGATTGGCCATGCTAAATTTCCCCTTCATGTCAGGGGGACTAGCAGGGTAAATACTTGGGGTTACGGGGATAACGCCTGCGTGGGATTGTTGTCGGTGCAGGCTCGATGAGTTGAATAGCCTCCTTCTTCGCTGCAGGAATTCTATGATTCTAATTGTACAAACTGAGGAATAAACTATTAAATAATACTCAGTTTGGTTTCAGGATCACTTGGCTCCAGACACCATCACAGGCTTAGTCCAAACATGGACAAAAGACCTGAATTCCAGAGGTCTGAGTGACTGCCCTTGACATAAGGCAGCTGAGTGAAACATCAAGCAGCCCAAGCAAAACTGAAGTCAATGAGAATCACGGAGAAATTCTTTAAGTCTCTGCAATTGTACCTCGCACAGGTTTGTGCTTGTTGGAGGCTAATCATCTCAGATCCAGGACGTTGCTGTAGGGACTCCTCAAGGTAGTGTCCAGGGCTCAACCATCTACAACTGCTTCATAACTGACTTTATCTCCATCATAATGTCAAGGGTGAGAATGTTTGCTGATGATTGTATAGTATTTCGTTTGATTTGTAGCTCCTCAGATAATAAAGCAGTCAATGCTTGCAGACAGTAAGACATGGGCAACATTCAGGCTTGCACTGATAAGTGGTAAATAGCATTCATGCCACACCAATACCATGCACTCACCATTTCCAACCAGATAGAGTCTAACCATTTCCTGTTGACATATAAGGGCATTGCTACCAATGAATCCCCCACTACCAATATCCTGGTGTCACCATTGACCAGAAACCTAACTGCAACAACCAAATAAATACTATAGCTACAAGAACAGGTCAGAATCTGGGAATGCTGCTGTGAGTTACTCACTTCCCAACTACCAACAAAAAGGGCAAGGGCAGCAGAAGCATGGGAACACCACCACCTGCAATTAACATAGAGGAGGCAATGGCCTCGTGGTATTATCACTAGACTATTAATCCAGAAACTCAGCTAATGTTCTGAGAACACGGGTTTGAATCCCGCCACGGCAGATGGTGGAATTTGAATTCAGTAAAACAATAATGTCTGGAATTAAGAATCTACTGATGATCATGAAACTATTGCGAATTGTTGGAAAAACCCATCTGGTTCACGAATACCCTTTAGGGAAGGAAATCTGCCGTCCTTACCTGGTGAGGCCTACATGTGACTCCAGAGCCACAGCAATGTAGTTGACTCTCAAATGCCCTCAGGCAACTGGGGATGGGCAATAAATGCTGGCCAGCCAGCAATGCCAATATCGCCCTTTCGGGGCATCTACTGCTTAGGGGGCACCAGAGAGGACTCAGGGGACGCAGATAGGTTCAACTTGGAGCCGATGGTGGGTGGCCTAGAATCTCCATTTTGGGGAGAGGGGTCAGGAGGGGTCACTTGCAGCCCTTACTTCCTTTCATGTTGGGGAAGCCTTGCTTTAAAGAGGTTGTGAAGGCTTGTATGTAGGCAACACTTCCCGTGTCCTCCTTCCTGGATTCCTGTCCATATTGCAGCTGATGGATTGCCCTTTCTTAGTGGGGTTGGCAAGACGATGGGAGGGACATAGCACTGCCATTCTCACACTCCACAGGGATGAGGCACCGGGTGAGCGTGATGGTTCCCCCAAGCTTGGTGGCATGAACAGACAGGGTGGAGTCTCCAGCAATTTTGTGAGGGCCCCTTCCGAAAAGTGCGGTGCTGCCTTCTTGCCTGCCGACCCTGCTGTCGTTGTGGAACAAGTTCTGGGGAGTCATTTATATGGAGCTCTCTGGTGCTTGCAGCAGTTATGCCGTTGGGGAGTGGGTAATTCAGAGGGGAACACACCGCAGGAGCGGCGTGATACTTGTGGTAACTATTATTATTAATGAGGCATAAGATTCGGCCTAAAAATCATGCCGTCCCCATCGGCAGGAATCACTCCATTTTTCACGCCAGAACTTCTGTCATTTTCTGGTAAGATTTCACCCAATATAAACATATTGGCAGGATTTACCATGCAGCACGCATGAGTGCTTTGTGGTGGCAAGGTGTGGCACACCACTGGCCAGTGGTGGGATCTTCTGGTCCCACCATTGTCAACGGGGTTTCCGGTTGAATGCACCCCTCATCACCGTGAGCAGAAGTGCACCGTCAGCAGTGCCGGAAGATCTGCTGGTGTGACCGGCTGCAAACTTCCTGCCATTGATGGGACAAGAAAATTAAACCCGCAACAAAGCCTGGCCAATCTGGATTCAACAGTATGGAGCAATGTGCTGAAATTTATTATAAATAGCAGATTTTCAGGCACCATGTGGTTACATTAAGTATACCTTATTCACATCAATTTGCAGAGTGTGTCAGTTGCAGCAGCAAAGTGCCAGGACATGACAGTGTTTGGTTTCTACAGTAATAACATTAGCAACATGTTTTCACACCTACTAATTTGTTACTGTCTCCCATCTTATTGCAATAGTTAGAATTGGATCAGATCCTAACCTGGATTAGATCCTATGTCAGAGAGTGTCCAATAGGAGAAAATGTCTGGTCTAAATTTAGTGCCTGGATTCTCATCAGCAACCTGCCTTGACCCTTGTGAAGATTGCAGCAATATTTCAGTACCAAGCGGTTTCTGAGAGGTTGCCTGGTGCAGCAGTGGGCTGAGTAGCAGTGGCTACCGACACTCTGTTCCCGCTGTATTGTGTGACAAGCAGCACTAGGATCTTCAAGAATATTATTTTCCAACAGACTATGAGATCAAAATGTACTAGAAAGTAAACAGCCATTTATCTTTCAGTGGAAGAAAGAATCCAACCCCAAGAGGACCATCTAGAGGGGCAGGATTCGAAAATGGTTCTTAAAAACTAGTCTGAGCCGTCCCTTCAATCAATTCTTTACTTAATCGTAGCACAGCTTCTAGAAGGTGGAAAGTTGTGATTTGAAGAATTATTTTCAGACTGCTCAGTCTTTGCAAGTTAAGTTTAAGTTTGAAGTTTAAGTTTTTAAAGTTTATTTATTAGTGTCACAAGTAGGCTTACATTAACACTGTAATAAAGTTTCCGTGAAAATCCCCTAGTCGCCACACTCCGGCGCCTGTTCGGATGCACTGAGGGAGAATTTAGCATAGCCAATGCACTTCAGTTCTGGGTGAACATAAAACAAAGCAAAAAGACATGAACAGGCCATTTGTTCCATCGAAGTTTATGTACGGGTAGTCTAACTGAGCATTTGACCGATCCACATTGAGAGCGGTTGGCCTCATTACCTGGCAGTTGCATTGCTTTTCACTGGGTTATTGCAGCCTGACAAAAATGCCTGTTCTGGGTCCTTACAGCAGCCCAATGATATGTTGCTGACAATGAGGCTATTAATAATAGCCATGGTTTAGGAATTAAAAAACGGGCATAGTAAGGAAGTAATTATGGAATCTTCTTTGAAGGCCCATGGTGTAATTGGATGGAAATTTATTAGTAGTAATAAATAATCCAGGAATAGACTGCCAACAAAGGATACAAACTGATCAATTTTAAACCTGACGTGAATCACAACAAACTGTTCTGTCCTCATCCTTTCAGACTCAGTTTAGTTCCTGCAGAGATATTTTAAAAATACTAACATGATGCACATTCAGCGGGAGAAAACTTACATGTGATGACTGTTTATGTGGTCACTTTATTCATTCACAGGATGTGGGTGTCACTGCACTGGTAAGACCAGCATTTATTACCCATCTCTAATTGACCATGAGAAAGTGGTGGTGAGCCACCTTCTTGAATACAATTGCAGAGCTTGCTACTGTGTTTCAAAGGGTGGTTAAGAGTCAACCATATTATAGAAGATCTGGAATCTTATATAGGCCCAGATTAGGTATGGATGGAAGATTGCCTTATAAGGATATAATTGAACCAATAATCATTTTTACAACAATCAGGTAATTTCATGGTCACCGTTATTGATGCTAAGATTTTATTCATGATTCATTTCATTGAATTTAAATTCCTCAGTTTTCCATCTTGGGATTTGAACTTGTATCACCAGATCATTAGTCCAGGCTTCTAGGTTACTAATCCAGCAACATATAACTATCAGACTACCATACCTAGCTCTCCAATATTGATATCTATCAATATCCATTTATTGTCCACCAATACTTATTTATCATCACAGCAAATAAATTGCAGAATCCCAGATTTGTTACGGCACAAAAGGAGGCCATTTGGTTCATCATGTCTGCACTGGCCCTCCAAACGAACATCATGACTTCATGCCATTCCTCTGCCTTCTCCATTTACCTCTGCACACGTTTCTATTCAAATAATCATCTAATGCCCTCTTGAATGCATCGATTGAACTTGCCTCCCCTATAGTTCCAGGCAGTGCATTCCAGACCTGAATCACTCATCGTGTGAAAAAGTTTTTCTCACATCATATTTGCTTCTTTTGCAAATCATTTTATATCTGTGCCCTCTTGTTCTTGATCCTTTTGCGAGCAGGAACAGTTACCTTTATCTACTCTGTCCAGCCCCTTCATGATTTTGAACACTTCTATCAAATCTCCTCTTAGCCTTCTCTACGAGGAAAAAAGTCTCAACCTCTCCAGTCTATCCTCATTACTGAAGTTTTTCATCCCTGGAACCATTCTTGTAAACCTCTTCTGCACTCTCTCCAATGCTCTCACATTCTTCCTATAGTGTGGTGCCCAAAATATTCCAGTTGAGGTCTAACAAGTGTCATGTATAAATTCAGCATAACCTCTTTGTTCTTGCACTCTTTGCCCTTATTAATAAAGCTCAGGATACTGTATGCTTTATTAACTGCTTTCTCCACCTGTCCTGCCACCTTCAATGATCTCCACACATATACACCCAGGTCCCTCTGCTCCTATATCCCCTTAAGAATTTTACCCCATATTTTATATTGTCTCTCTATGTTCTTCCTACTAAAATGCATCACCTAAAACTTCTTCGCATTGAACTTCATCTGCCACCTATCTGCCCACTATGCCAACTTGTCTATGTCCTTTTAAAAGTCTACACTTACCTCTTCACAATTATTACAATATTTTCAATTTCGTATCATCTGTACTGTGTACTGTGTACAGTTCTGGTCACCCTATTATAGAAAAGATATTATTAAACTAGAAAGAGTACAGAAAAGATTTACTAGGATGCTACTGGGACTTGATGGTTTGAGTTATAAGGAGAGGCTGGATAGACTGGGACTTTTTTCTCTGGAGCTTAGAAGGCTGAGAGATGATCTTATAGAGGTCTATAAAATAATGAGGGGCACAGATTAGCTAGATAGTCAATATCTTTTCCCAAAGGTAGGGGAGTCTAGGGCATAGGTTTAAGGTGAGGGGGGAGAGACACAAAAGTGTCCAGAGGGGCAATTTTTTCACACAGAGGGTGGTGAGTGTCTGGAACAAGCTGCCAGAGGTAGTAGTAGAAGCGGGTACAATTGTGTCTTTTAAAAAGCATTTAGACAGTTACAGGGGTAAGATAGGTAAAGAGGGATATGGACCTAATGCGGGCAATTGGGATCAGCTGAGGGGTTTAAAAAAAAACAGGGCGGCATGGACAAGTTGGGCCGAAGGGCCTGTTTCCATGCTGTAAACCTCTATGACTTTATGACTCTATCCGCAAATTTTGAAATCATCCCCTGCATAGCAATATATCTTGATATATATCAGGCCACAATGGAGGCATCTTGTGGGAGTAAAAAAACATGAAATGTTCAGATCTTCAGAGTGAGAAGTGAGAATGTACCCACTTGGATTAGTTAGGATTTTTAAAAAAAGTTTATTTTATTAATGTCACAAGTAGGCTTCCATTAACACTGCAATGAAGTTACTGTGGAAATCCCCTAGTCACCACACTCCGGTACCTGTTCGGGTACACTGAGGGAGAATTTAGCATGGCCAATGCATCTAACCAGCATGAGCGTAGCAGGCCAGGAGACACAAATGGAGGCCACATAGCGGGCTTCCCACTGGGCGCCATGTCTCCAGCTGCCGGATTTCCGGTGTCAACTTAACTGCAACCAGTGTTGCTTAAGAAGCTTGTGTAATGTTCTGTTTGTGTAATTTGTGTAATTACCTGGAAAGACTTGCATTCCAACCATTATTTTGTAAATTGAGTTTGTGTCTTTATATGCCCTGTTTGTGAACAGAACTCCTACTTACCTGATGAAGGGGCAGCGCTCCGAAAGCTAGTGGCTTGTACTTCCAAATAAACCTGTTGGACTTTAACCTGGTGTTGTGAGACTTCTTATAATGTTTCTCTGTCCAGTGCTTTATGTGTCAGCCTTGACTCGGTGGTACTACAGTATTCTCACCTCTGAGTCAGAAGGTTGTCCCATTCCAGAGGCTTCAGGCAAAATCTGACAGTCCAATGCATTACTGAAGGGATGCTGCACTGTCACAGATGCCGTCTTTAGGATGAGGCAATAAACACAAGACACTGTCTTCTCCACAGGCAAAAGAAGAATGATGTCCTGGCTAACATTTTTAGCTCAACCAACACTTAACACAGAATATCTAGTCATTGCCTTATTACTATCTGTGGGATGCTGCTGTGCATAAATTTACTGCTACATTCCCTGCACTTTAAAAATCCTTAATTGGCTTTAAAGAGCCTTGGGATATCCTGAGGAAGTTAATATCTGTACTTCAATGTAAGTTTGTTCTACTTTATTTTTTTAACACAGGCATTGACATGCTATAGAGTGGGTTAATGTTTCCACAAAGAAACGTCATGTGGATGCATATTAGCCCTGAGTTTTCAGTCACCGCTGAAGCAAACCCATGACATCTACTGGGAAAAATAAGGGCAAAAGGTACATGGGAACACTATCAGCTGTAAGTGCCCTCCAGGTCACACACCATCCTGGCCTGGAACTATATTGCTGTTGCTTCATTGGTGCTGGGTCAACCACACAAGCTGCAGCAGTTCGAGAAGGCAGTTCATCACCACCTTCTCAAGGGAAATTAGGGATGGGCAATAAATGTTGGCATTCCCCACATCCCGGGGATTAATAAAAAAAAATACACTAATTACCCTTCACTTTTAGTTAACTTTCACAGTGAGTGGAAGAAATGACTGGACATACACACGGGCTTAATATAAAAGGGAAAGACTCTCGGTATGGTAGAGGATCAGAAGGACCTTGGGGTCCGGGTCCATAGGACTCTAAAATCGGAGGTGGTTAAGAAGGCGTATGGTGTGCTGGCCTTTATCGATTGAGGGATTGAGTTTAGGAGTCCGGGGATAATGATGCAGCTATATAAGACCCTCGTCAGACCCCACTTGGAGTACTGTGCTCAGTTCTGGTCGCCTCATTACAGGAAGGATGTGGAAAAGATTGAAAGGGTGCAGAGGATATTTACAAGGATGTTGCCTGGATTGAGTGGCATGCCTTATGAGGATAGGCTGAGGGAGCTCGGTCTTTTCTCCTTGGAGAGACGTAGGATGAGAGGAGACCTAATAGAGGTATATAAGATGTTGAGAGGCATAGATCGGGTGGACTCTCAGAGGCTTTTTCCCAGGGTGGAAATGGCTGCTACGAGAGGACACAGGTTTAAGGTGCTGGGGGGTAGGTACAGGGGAGATGTTGGGGGGAAGTTTTTCACACAGAGGGTGGTGGGCGAGTGGAATCGGCTGCCGTCAGTGGTGGTGGAGGTAAACTCAATAGGGTCTTTTAAGAGACTCCTGGATGAGTACATGGGACTTAATAGGATGGATGGTTATAGGTAGCCTAGAAGGTAGGGATATGTTCGGCACAACTTGTGGGGCCGAAGGGCCTGTTTTGTGCTGTAGTTTTCTATGTTTCTATGTAAGCTGAAATTTCAAAATCAAACTTTCAAAAGGTATTTCTGATATATATGGAAGTTATATTTTACCGTAACATAGAAATTTGATGTTTCATAATAGTAGAATTTGATTTTCAGCATCTGAGAAGTTTTTCAACAGTAATTAAAATCTTACTTCACCCTTAAAAAATCTCTCGTTGTATGTCATTCCATAAGGAATTTTCAGTAAGATTGAAAGTATGAAAGGGCAATTTCTCATCAGGTCACTGATTCCTATTTGATTGTATTCTGCAAGGACATCAGGAGCCAGCCTTAAAAAGAAGCATAGAATCACAGTAACTTCATTGCAGCGTTAATATAAGCCTACTTGTGACACTAATAAATAAACTTTCAACTTTAGAATCACTTAAGGTAACTTCTGGATTTCCACGTTTAACTGTACAACTCCCAAGGTTGCTGTCAGTTTCAGTGGAGTCATGGCAGCGATTAGGTGGATTGACCATGCTAAATTGACCCTGGTGTCAGGGGATTAGCAGGATAAATATGTAGGGTTACGGGAAGAGGGCCTAGGTGAGATTGTGGTCAGTGCAGACTCAATGGGCTGAATGGCCTCCTACATTATAGGGATTTAATGATTATGTGAATGCTGAGTTTCACAAGATCTGGGCCATTCTGTTCATTCAATGATGCCAACAACAAGTTGGCCCCAGTCCAGCTGCCTCTAAAGTGGAGCTGTCCCCCTGCTTTTGGCCCTGGTGGGACCCCCTGCTGCCTTCGAATAATCCCAGTCAGTGCCTAAGGCGTTGACCATCTGTTGAAAATGAGATGGATGGTATATGGTTTTCAAAAAAATCTCCCACCTTCTGGCCTCCAAAGGTCTGATAAACTTGAGGATTTATTCTTTGCGTGACCTCAAAACAAGCAGCCAGCAACAAAATACTTCTTACCTGATTCTAAACATGTCTTAATAAAACCTCTTTGTAAAATAACTTGGCACATTTTGTCATTTGCTCAGTGCCCTCTCTCCAATTGTTCCCCCATCCATCTTTCTTTCACATTTTGACTTGTTCGGTTCCCTTCAGGACTTACCCATTACCCAGCCATCAGTGAGCTATCATCCAGCACTTAAAGCTCACCAAGGTGATGCAGATGGGGCCCAACCATGTAAATGGGGCAAACCTTCTGCCATCATGCAGGTGGTGCAATCTCTCTGCCAATCGGCCACCACCCACTGCCAATTAAATATGCGTGCAATATGATAAGAGGCCCTGATATTTTCCTGTACAGTTTTAAAAGATAAGTTTGCCTCTTGGAGCAGTATTCCTAGTTCCAGAACCAATTTAGAAACCTCAGCTTATTTAGCAAGGAATATAAGTGACCTTAACTGAAGGGATCATAGCAAACTATATTAAGACAGCTGCGTAATAAGCATATATTTAAAAACAGCAGATATGCTGCGAATCATATCTGCTTTTAGACATAGTGGCCTGACCTGCTGCAACAACTGACATTTCTTGTAGTCATTTCAGCTTCCTCTCACATAAAGAATACATGTTAAATAATTTTTTTAATATACCTTTTAATATACTTTTTTCTATAGCATGCTTTTGTTCATTTTCCAGTGGTATCTTTAAAAAAGTGGATCAAAAATCGTATGTGTTTTAAAACCAGCACACCATCCAATACTGCCCAGGCAATGACGTTGAAAATTCACTCCAAGGTCTCAGTGTTCGGTGTATGGTAAAAAACAAAGAAATAATTTGCATTTATTGAGAACCTTTCACATCTTTCTAACATCACAAAGTGCTGCCCAACAGATGAGAACACTTTGAAGTGCAGCTATTGTTGTGATATAAGCAAATGTGGCAGCCAAGTTGCTCACACAGACGTCCCATAACAATGAGATGAATTACCATAGAATCCCTTGAATCATAGAATTCCAACAGTACAGAAGGAGACCATTTGGCCCATCTAGCCTGCACCGACAACAATCCCAACCAGGCCCTATCCCTGTAACCCCACATATTTACCCCACTAATCCCTCTCACCTATGCATGGGACATGAAGGGGCAATTTAGTATGGCCAATCAACCTAACCCGCACATCTTTGGAGTGTGGGAGGAAACCGGAGCGCTCAGAGGAAACATGTAGACACGGGCAGAACGTGCAAACGCCATACAGACAGTGACCCAAGCCGGGAATCGAACCCAGGTCCCAAGAACTGTGAGGCAGCACTGCTAACCACTGTGTCACCATGCCGACCAGATAATCTGTTTTAGAGTTGTTGGTGAATTTGTAAATTCGGAATAGTGTACCAGAGAAAATATTAATAGCAGCCACAGTAGGAATGTCTTTCAGTTCTTCAAACAGGCTCATTGCCATTACGTTTCCACTGTGAGGTAACCTCTGAGAGAGACACTGGTTTTATAACTAACCAATTTGTCATGGCACACAGGGGGTCAAGATGTGGTGCATTATTCAGGTCAAGCAGGGTTCAAGAGTTTATTGTACCGTGATGGAGAAGGAGAGAAATTCGATGAGAGGGCAGGGAAGGCAGAAGAGCATTAAAGGAAAGGCAGGAATGAGGAGAAAAGGAAGAAAAATGGGACAGCAACACAAGATAAGAGTAGAGGAAAGAAAGATGACAGGATGAAGGAAAGGATGGGAAGGAGAAAGGAAAGGGAGAGAAGTGAAGAGGGACGCAGAGGAGGGAGAAAGAAAGAAGCTGGGATAACGGGATAGAGGAGGGCTAAGGATGTGAAAGAGGTGATGGAGGATAGGATTTGAATGGTGAAATGGTCAGCCAGGACTGATAAATAATCTTGCAGGTTAAAAACTAGGTTGGCGCACAGACTCAGCAGGAATGGGGGAGGGTAGCTTTCTCAGTAGGAGACATGAAGGGGAATGGAAAACACACTCAGCAGGGGAGAGGTCAAATTCAATAAACTCTTTCAGAGGAATGGTGAATAAACAATTGAAAATTCGTCACCATAAGGAGGAAACCACTTCAGCAATAGTTGGGAACAGTGGCAAAACAACCAACACAGCAGGAGAGTGGGGCAGGACACAATAGGCCAAGCCATGAGTAACTCAAATTCTCACAAAGGTTACTGCTTCATGATTTGTCTGGATAGTTAGTTGGCTATGAGAGAATCTGCTGATCCAGTAACACACTAGCTGATTGGAAGGAAAGTGAGACAAGGCAATGGGTGAGGAGGTCTCAGACCCATACGCTCTTTTGATTCGATGTGCTGAATCATTGCGCAAGAAATATAAGTGACCTAAACTGATGTGTTGAATCATACAAAGGCACAGTTCTGTGGGGGTCAACCTCTCCCTGTTACTTTGAATGTGGTAAGAAGTTTAACAACACCAGGTTAAAGTCCAACAGGTTTATTTGGTAGCAAAAGCCACACAAGCTTTCGGAGCTCCAAGCCCCTTCTTCAGGTGAGTGGGAATTCTGTTCACAAACAGAGCATATAAAGACACAAACTCAATTTACATGAATAATGGTTGGAATGCGAATATTCGCATTCCAACCATTATTCATGTAAATTGAGTTTGTGTCTTTATATGCTCTGTTTGTGAACAGAATTCCCACTCACCTGAAGAAGGGGCTTGGAGCTCCGAAAGCTTGTGTGGCTTTTGCTACCAAATAAACCTGTTGGACTTTAACCTGGTGTTGTTAAACTTCTTACTGTGTTTACCCCAGTCCAACACCGGCATCTCCATATCATGACTTTGAATGTGGCCATTTCCCACAAGTAAGTTAAAGCAATCAACTGGCAATTAAGTTCACTGAGGATAGGATTAGCGTTCAATGCATTCTGCCTTGCACCAATACCCACACACAACATCCCAGTAGAAGTCATTGGATAACATTCAAAGTCATGAATCTTAGCTGATTTATTCTTCCTCCCTAAGTTGGGAACATCCCTCTAATTAATGGCACTATCAAAAAACAAAGAACAAATAAGATTACAGCACAGGAACAGGCCCTTCGGCCCTCCAAGCCTGCACCAACTATGCTGCCCGACTTAACTCCCAACCCTTCCGGGGACCGTATCCCTCTATTCCCATCCTATTCATGCATTTGTCAAGACACCCCTTAAAACTCACTATTGTATCTGCTTCCACTAACTCCCCGGCAGCGAGTTCCAGACACCCACCACTCTCTGTGTAAAAGATCTGCCTCGAACATCTCCTTTAAACATTGCCCCTCGCACCTTAAACCTATGCCCCCTTGTAATTGACTCTTCCACCCTGGGAAAAAGCTTCTGACTATCCACTCTGTCCATGTCCCTCATAATCTTGTAGACTTCTATCAGGTCGCCCCTCAACCTCCATCGTTCCAGTGAGAACAAACCAAGTTTCTCCACCCTCTCCTCATAGCTAATGCCCTCCATACCAGGCAACATCCTGGTAAATCTTTTCTGTACCCTCTCCAAAGCCTTCACATCCTACTGGTGGTATGGCGACAAGAATTGAACACTGTGGGTTCTCAGTCCTCTGTGAGTTGGGAGATTCTAAATGTCACTCCATTATTTAAGAAAGGAGGGAGGGAGAAAACAAGAAACTACCAATCTCTCAGGTTAACATCAATTATGGAAATGTTGTGAGAATTTATCATCGGACAGAGTGACTGAGCATCTTGGCAAGTATGAGCTGATCAAGAAGAGTTTGTGTGGATCTAATTTTCTGAGGACGTTACTAATATGGTCGATTTACCTATGGATGTTGTTTATTTGAACTTTCAGAGGGCATTTCATAAGATTTTGCACCAGAGATTATAAGCAAACGTAAAGGTGAAAGGAATTTGGAAGCTTGTGAATGGGTCGGTTGGGAGGTATGGATGAAGGTTTTGTCCCCTGATTGACTCCCTGGAATCTGTCCTAGGCCGCAGGTACAATAGTACCATTCCCACCTCTGAATCACAAGGTCCCAAGTTCATGTCACACTCCAGGGTTTGAGCACAAACATCAAGACTGACAGTCCAATGAAGTACTGAGGGAGCACTGCAGTGTCAGAGGTAAGCCATTGGATAAGACATTGAACCAAGGCCCCATTTTCCTGGTTGGGTGAATGTAAAAGATGTGGTATGATCCTGGACCAGACCCCAAGTTCTCGGTACAACCTGTTTAGGGACCAATAAGTTTTATTTTAAAGCAGACAAAGAAACTGGCTCAGAATTACCAGATTTCATGTGTTTTAAAACAACAAAAATAAACTTCCCTATACAAGCTCAAAAGGATATAACAATTTACAATATATATCTTATACTCTAACATTCAGAGTTAATACGAGGTACAGGTAAATACTCCACACTGCACAATATATGGCAGGTGCAACCAAGACAGATTCCATGGATTTTTCTACAATCCACCTAAATACCAATGAACAATCACTTTGAAATGTTTCTTGACATGATGGATTACAATCTTCACTTTTGAAAAGCTAACCTTGTATTTCAGTCCAACAATCAATCTAACTCCAATGGCATCAATGACAGTCTATTACGCAGGATTTCAATCTTGTCTCCCAAGATTCTCTCCCCCTGGATTCCCGAGTACGCACTCAAGCACCACTCACAAGCACAACTTCAGCTCTTTGGCAGCCCCAAGCTCCAAAAGGGTACTTATGCCCTAGTGACCCGCAGCACAACGTTATCAACCTTCTGCTGCCTTCTTTGACTGCGAGGGCTTCTTCTGAGCTCTCACCACTTAAAGTCTGCCAAATGCAGCCCTGATTCTGCTGGGAGCCTCTTTCTTTGCTCCTCTCTCTTCTTAACTGATATCTCTCTCTGTTCCTTCTCCCTGTCCCCTACCTGAAACTTCCTTTGGGACCTCTCCCTAGTCATCTGCCTGGGACTCCTCTCCGATATAGTGCCCTGCTCTGGATCACACCACCAGGTTTCTTCATGGCATTTACCTTTTGCACAAGCACACTGGGCCCGTCCTCGGCCCGAAAAGCTTAAAATGCTGAACTGTGCGTGTGCAGCCCGCTCCCAGTGCACTCTCAAGGACTGCTAGAATGTGGAGTTCCCTGTTCCACCCACTCTCCGACGTGGTATGTCCGGCTTTCTTTTAAGAGAAAGATTTCACCATTTCAAAGGAGAACAGTCAGCTATCCCCTGGCCAATATTTATCCTTCAGTCAATGCTATTAAATCAAACAGATTATTTGGGGGCGCATTTTCCTGTTCCATCTGCCATAGGAATCGTAGCAGGCGAGGGGCGGACAATGGAAAGGCCTGTTGACCTTGGACGAGATTTTCCGGTTTTGGGGCGAGTGTGGCCAGAAAACCCCGCCCTTGGTCATTATCGCTGTTTGTGTGAAAGTTTGCGGTTTGTAAATTGGTTGCCATGGTGTTTCCTACATTACAACAGCGACTACACTTCCAAAAGAACTTCATCGGCAAGGAAGAACTTTGAAATGCCTCGTGGTTTTGAAAATCATGATATAAATGAAAGCCTTTCTTTATATGAATCAAGTGATTGGTATCAAGAGTTGTGCATCCAGCTTTGCAGATGTATTAAGTGAGAGGACACAATAATTTGTCTGGATAGAAATAGAAAGTTACAGAGGGAAGGATATATTAGCCTCGGAATGGGTACAGCACTGAATCACCAGAATGATGTTAACCCACAAAGGGTTAATCACCACTTATCTCCTTAATTATCCTCCCTTTACCCTCTTCCAATTTGACGTTGCCTTCCTGAAAGAGTTTGGTCCTTCAACCTGGCTTAAAAACAACGCAATAAAGTTTTCACAACACACTGAATTGTTTGGAGAGAATTTATGCTGCCGCAGCTCAGAGTTTTGCAAACACAGTCATAAAAATGGCAAAACACAAAGGCAGTACTTCAAATATTACAGCATACACTGGTTGCTTGGTTGCTAAATGCACTTCTCAGTGAGTGCCTGATGTTTTCAAACAAATAATGTTCCAATTTTGATCTCCAATATTTGCTAAGTTAGCTGATCTCCATCAAAGAATCGAGAGTATTCAGGCGATAAAGCTCCTTGAGGCTCTTTCAGCATTTAATTCGATCATGACTAATTGAACTTCATTTGTCTGACGTTAAGGCACATTCTCTGAAACGTTTGCCCAATAAAAAGCTGATATCAGCCTTGAAATTTTGTATTGATCCAAGATCCACAGCATTTTTGAGGGACATGTTCCACGAGTGTATTTGTGGAAAAGCACTTCCTGATTGCCTCAGATTGTGCCCTGTTGTTCTAGACTTCCCGAGGGCAGCACGGTAGCACAGTGGTTAGCACTGCTGCCTCACAGCGTCAGGGACATGGGTTCAATTCCTGGCTTGGGTCACTATCTGTCTGGAGTTTGCACGTTCTCCCTGTGTCTGCGTGGGTTTCCTCCGGGTGCTCTGGTTTCCTCCCTCAGTCTGAAAGATGTGCTGGTTAGATGTATTGACCCGAACAGGCGCCGGAGTGTGGTGACTGGGGGAATTTAACAGTAACTTTATTGCAATATAATAAGATTTAACTTTAACTTTCCCTCAAAATAGCTTCCTTGCGTCTATTCTACTTGATCATTTCAGTGTGAAATCAAGCAGCCCTGCTCACCATGGCTGTTAATTTTTTAAGTTTAAGTTTATTTATTAGTGGCAAAGAGGCTTACATTAACACTGCAATGAAGTTATTGTGAAAATCCCCTGGTCACCACACTCAGCACCTGTTTGAGTACACTTAGCGAGAATCTAACAGCGCCAATGCACCTAACCAGCACGTCTTTCAGACTGAGAGAGGAAACCGGAGCACCCGGAGGAAACCCTCGCAGACATGGGGAGAATGTGCAGACTCTGCTCAGACAGTGACCCAAGCCGGGAATTGAACCCAGGTCCCTGCCGCTGTGAGGCAGCGGTGCTAACCACCGTGAATTCTTGCAAGACAGCCAAAGCGTCGGTGAGATCTCGGTTTGAGATCTTCCCCACCCCTACCTGTACCGTCATCAGGTTCACGCCCAGAAAGGGCTGGGACCTAATTTGCATGATTTTAAATACATTTTAATATCATTAAACAGCTTTATGCCATGGCGTCCGGCTATGTTGAATCCTTCTGCCCTTGCAGCATGACGTTACACCAGCGAGAATCACTACCAGTTTTCGAAAACCGATAATCACCATATCAGATGTCCAATTTGCCTTGGGGCCCAGAGATTGAGAGCCGATGCCAGCATCGTGCCCCCTTGCACCTTGGCAATGCTTCCTGGTACTGCCATAGGGCACATGAAGCTGGGCACATTTAACAGGCAGTGCCGGGGAGGTAACCCTCCTTCAATGGTGCACAGAAAATCTGGTCTGAAAACCGGGCTGTATTTCTGGAGTGAAACAAATTGGTTTACAGTCAGAGCCTGGCACTTGACATTTTCTGGGAAAATTCTGCTCCTAATTTAGATTGCTCCTGAACTTTCTAAACTCAAAGGAATATTAACCACATACATGCAGCTAGCCCTCATGATTTAACCCACCATTTTTCTTGGTGGGAGCGGGGGGGGGGGGGGAAGCAGGGGGCACATTTATGTTTTTCTTTCACTCAAAGGTCAATGAGCAAACTTCAGACAGATTGGTTTTGGCACAACAGTCAACTGAATTTCAAAAATAAAGTGGAGGTATTTAGAAAAGAAACAGTTGCTAAGCAAATGTACAGCAATGTCACAGGAGTACAATGTTAAGGGATCACTCTTGAGCTGAATCCACAGAACCATCAAGCATAATGGCTACAAAAACTGAAAATTATAGGAAAGGATGGCAGATCATAGAATCATAGAATCCCTACAGTGCAAAAGGAGGCCATTCGGCCCATCAAGTCGGCACCAACCACAATCCCACCCAGGCCCTCTCTCCATAACCCCATGCATTTACCCTAGCTAGTCCCCCTTACAGTAAGGGTCAATTTAGCATGGTCAATCTGCCTAACCCACACATCTTTGCACTGTGGGAGGAAACAGGGGCACCCGGAGGAAACCCACGCAGACACGAGGAGAATGTTCAAACTCCACACAGACACTAACCCAAGCCGAGAATCGATCCCGGGTCTCTGGCACTGTGAGGCAGCAGTGCTAACCACTGTGCCACTGTGCCGCCCAGCATCTGGGAAGCGATAAACAGAGTTAACTTTTCAAGTCCATACCAACATTCACTGGACAAAGACGAGGCAACTTCTTGTGAGCTGTCCCCAGCACACCCTCTAATTCTATCTTTTACTCCTGTTCTATGCTTTTCAGCTATATTCTGCACGCTCTCCTTTCCTTCTCCCCCTATGTACTTGATGAACGGTATGCTTTGTCTGCATAACGCACAAGAAACATTACTTTTCATTGTATACTGATACATGTGACAATAATAAATCAAATCAAATCAATACTCTGGGTACCTGGGATAGAATCCCACTATGGCAGATGGTGACAGCTGAATTCAATTAAAAAAGTCTGGAACTTAAAACAATCCAATGGAGGTTTATAAAACTATTGCCAATGGTTATAAAAATCCATCTGGTTCACTAATGTCCTTTAAGGAAGGAAATCTGTCATTCTTGCCTCATTTGGCCTATAGGTAGGTGACTTCAGACCCACAGCACTGTGTGGTTGACTCTTAACTGCCCTCTGAAATGGCCAAGCAAACCATTCAATTGAAGGGCAATTACATAGAACATAGAAAGCCACAGCACAAACAGGCCCTTCGGCCCACAAGTTGCGCCGATCACATCCCCACCTCTAGGCCTATCTATAGCCCTCAATCCCATTAAATCCCATGTACTCATCCAGAAGTCTCTTAAAAGACCCCAACGAGTTTGCCTCCACCACCACCGACGTCAGCTGATTCCACTCACCCACCACCCTCTGAGTGAAAAACTTACCCCTGACATCTCCTCTGTACCTACCCCCCAGCACCTTAAACCTGTGTCCTCTCGTAGCAACCATTTCAGCCCTTGGAAATAGCCTCTGAGAGTCTACCCTATCCAGACCTCTCAACATCTTGTAAACCTCTATCAGGTCACCTCTCATCCTTCGTCTCTCCAGGGAGAAGAGACCAAGCTCCCTCAACCTATCCTCATAAGGCATGCCCCCCAATCCAGGCAACATCCTTGTGAATCTCCTCTGCACCCTTTCAATGGCTTCAACATCTTTCCTGTAATGAGGTGACCAGAACTGCGCGCAGTACTCCAAGTGGGGTCTAACCAGGGTCCTATAAAGCTGCAGCATTATCTCCCGACTCCTAAACTCAATCCCTCGATTAATGAAGGCTAGTACGCCGTACGCCTTCTTGACCGCATCCTCCACCTGCGAGGCCGATTTAAGAGTCCTATGGACCCGGACCCCAAGGTCCTTCTGATCCTCTACACTGCTAAGAATGGTACCCTTCATATTATACTGCTGCTTCATCCCATTGGATCTGCCAAAATGGATCACCACACACTTATCCGGGTTGAAGTCCATCTGCCACTTCTCCGCCCAGTCTTGCATTCTATCTATGTCTCGCTGCAACTTCTGACATCCCTCCAAACTATCCACAACACCACCTACCTTGGTGTCATCAGCAAACTTACCAACCCATCCCTCCACTTCCTCATCCAGGTCATTTATGAAAATGACAAACAGCAAGGGTCCCAGAACAGATCCCTGGGGCACTCCACTGGTCACTGACCTCCATGCAGAGAAAGACCCCTCCACAGCCACTCTCTGCCTTCTGCAGGCAAGCCAGTTCTGGATCCACAAGGCAACAGCCCCTCAAGAAGTCTTGCATGGGGGACCTTATCGAACGCCTTGCTGAAGTCCATATAGACCACATCCACCGCTCTTCCTTCGTCAATGTGTTTGGTCACATTTTCAAAGAACTCAACCAGGCTCGTAAGGCACGACCTGCCCTTGACAAAGCCGTGCTGACTACTTTTGATCATACTAAACTTCTCTAGATGATCATAAATCCTGTCTCTCAGGATCCTCTCCATCAACTTACCAACCACTGAGGTTAGACTCACCGGTCGGTAATTTCCGATGTTTAATGAATGCTGGCCCAGCCATCAAAAAGTAAGAACAAAAGGCCAGGATCAAATAAATAGTTAATAAGAACTCACACAAGTTCTCGAGAAAGCCAACATTCCGGCAAGGAATTAAATCCTATGGCCAAAAGATCACTATCCTGCTTGATTCAATGTTCCTTATGTGACGTCTCACCTGAAGGTCACTTACTGAATGGCAGCTTTCCCGTGGCTGCTGTGATATTGTACCCACGGACCATACAATGGAGCAGTATGCCCTCCCTTTTGAAATAAGGTAATGAAGTTACCAGCAATTAAGGGGAGCTAAGTGAGTTCTTCGTAGCTACTTATTTGATCCTGGTCTTCACTTATTGATGGCTGGGCAGGCATTTATTAAGGGGAGCTTCCAATGCCCACCCCAGGCCTAGGCAAAGTTGAATATGGTATACAACAGGCAGAAGTCAGGTAGAATAGATTTCCACCCAGCTGTGTGAGGTACACTCCACCTCTGATTAAAAACAGGCCGAGGCAACTCAAATCAGCGCCATAATTTCCACATTCTGAACAATATAAGGGGAGCAAGTGTACAGTGGAAGGGAAATTGTTTCGTTGGAGGTATTTTGTCAATCAATTCCCAGATCAACATAACTGAGTGTTGGTGCAAACATACAGCACTGAACGGGTTGAAAGGAAGGTATTCAGGAAGTGCTAACTCGGGCAAACGTTTGACGCAGAATAGCTTAGTCAGCGGTGGCCAAGATAATGTAGCAGGTGCAGCATTTTGAACTTGGCCACGGAAAAGTCAGCTGATCCATTAAACTCTGTGGTGCAGACGGCAATGTCAAAGCACCCCGCAAACATGCTTCATCTGTCAAGGCAGACAGCAAGTAAAATAAGTGAAAGAAAGGGTGAGAGGAATGCTGATTTGTTAAAATACTCCCCAGCTGTGTCTGTGGTGTGAATTTGTGAGGCTGTGCTGATTATAACCTGCACTGTGCCCTTTTGTTTCTGGCTGCTGAAGGCATTTGATCTGCAAAGCAGTGAGGGTGTGATGTGGGGCGATGAACAGGAGGTGGGGTCGGATCAGCCAATGATTTCCCCGTGCATGTTTGCACAGGATACATGGTGCTGATGAGCCAACTGGATGGCCTTGTCATTCCCTGACAACGAGGTCAGTGAGCTCAGTACCACTGTCTGGCAGCTGGGAGTGGAACAAGAGGGAGTTAAGGTATCACATTAGCCAAAAGCGCAGTTCAATTGACTATGAATCTTAAAGCATCATAATAAAACTGAATCCTCTCAGGATAAAGGGTTGCATTTTCGTCACGCCCACTTACATCAACCAACCCCTACCACCCCACCTCCTGCCTCCCCTTCTTCTCCCCCCCCCCCCCACCTCTTGTATAGCTTGGAGACATTAGGAGCTGTGTGTGTACTCTGCTCAAAGCAAAGGTGAAACTAAGCCAGGATCACATGACACACTTCCATTTTTGTGATGTCATGCTGATATCCCTTAAAGGTACATTACAACACAGGCCCTCATCCCGCCACCAATAAAACCAGGGACACAATTTTACCCTTTTTTTGTCAGAGTATGGGAATGGGCAGGAAATGTAATGTTGAAGCCATTGGCATCATGATTGGCTTTCCCCGCCGTATCGCTAGCAACTTTGTGCATGAAGGGGGTGCTATCTTTAAAGGTTGCACAAATGTTAAAATGGACCCCACCCCCGCACCTTCCCACCCCACTCATGCAACCTCCTGACATTGCCCCTGACACTGACAGGGCACTGCCTGGGTATTGTTGGTCAAGACCCTCTCCTCCCTGAACAATGCATTCACCTGAACTGCCCCGGCATGTCTGCCCAACAGGTACACACCGTGGGTGACCAATCGTAATTCACGCTGACATGTTTTCATGCCAGTGTGAATGGATTATTTAAGAGGGGAGGGAGGGATTGGGTGGTCGGGGGGGATGAAAATGACATGACCATTTATTATTATGGAGTTCCCGACATTAAACGTCAGGATTCCCGTTAAGTCACTGGCGAGGGGCAGGGACATTAATTACCTAACTTCCAGCCAACATAAAACATGATTTCGGCCTCTCGCAAGATTTTCAACTCATGTCACCAAACTAGCCCGAGAAGAATGAGAGCGGAAATCCCCGGGCCAGGAGTGGGCATGTTGGGGGGGTTGGGTTCTTGTTCTGTATTTTTTGGAGTTTTATCTCTATCACAACTGCAGTCCACCTGCTTTAGGAAGTTAAGGTTCAATCCCTGATTCTTTGTGTTTGAACAGAAATTGTCAGAAAAGATCCAGGTGTCACCATGGATCCAGGTGTCACCATACACTGCAGCTGGAGTCAGTTGTTTCCAAAGCATGTAATTCATTCTCATTTGTCGCCTGCTATATTTTAACACTTCAGGGTGCTGAAGCAGATCGTTTTAGCAGTATCTTGCTGCAATTCCTCCAATGTAAATCATGTCAGAGTTAAGTAATTAATTAGCTCTTCAGTGGAGCTGGCTTCAGTTCCGAAATTCCGACTTGGATAAGGGCAACATCCATTATATTTCCATCTGTGCCCTTAACTGTTGCTGTATAAAATAACTTATACATTTGGATAATTGGCCCTCAAAGTTGGAAGCTTTGAGGATCAATCTGTTTTGTGCACATGTTTTAGATTTGCTCCGAATCTAATAGTCACGCACAGTCCATGATTTTGTATTTTTTGCACGCACGTACTCTCTTGAATTATTTCAAAGGTGAGTCACAAAAGATAATGAAAATAGCCTTTGTCAGAGCTTGTCCCATCTTTATGCTGCCACACTTGTACCAGAATCTTTCTGTGTGGCAACCCATTTCTCCCTCTGCATTACATCCAGTACGACGTGGAGCTCGAGGTAGTTGCAGTAAGAAAGTGTGTACAGGAATGGGTTCAGTTCAACACAGAGCACATACTTTGGAAGGTAATGCCATGCCCAGTACTAAGTACAGTAAGAAGTTTAACAACACCAGGTTAAACGTCACATCGACTTTAACCTGGTGTTGTTAAACTTCTTACTGTGTTTACCCCAGTCCAACGCCGGCATCTCCACATCAGTACTAAGTAACCTTGGAAATTCAACCCCTCCCACTCCGGGTGCCCTAAATGTACAATACCAAATGAATAAATAGCTTGTGTTTGATACTAAAGTGAACAGCTGATCTGTGCCCCATACAGCACAAGATGAGAGTGGTCATGTCTGCATTAACATCCTCACTCTGCAGCTGTATAATTGGATTCACAAAGGCCAGTCTCCTCATGAGTGCAAATACTCTGCACCGTGCGCTGAGTTTACATTCAAGAGCTTTTCGTATTCGAGACAGCTCTGTTAAGGGACATTTACGCTGTTGCTTGTTTAACTGGGGACAATAGTTTCTGTGGGTCAGTGTGCCATGTTTTCACTGCTAACTTATGAAAAAACACGTCCAGTGCTGTTACCAGGGCAGAGAGGTTTATTTGCGAAGGTCAGGACAGAAAGCTGGCACAGAGACGCTCACCACCCGTGACTTGAGATAGAACATAGAACAGTACAGCACAGAACAGGCCCTTCGGCCCACGATGTTGTGCCGAGCTTTATCTGAAACCAAGATCAAGTTATCCCACTCCTGATGCGCGTTATCAAACACGAGGCTAGATGCTCGGGAAATAAAGGCTTTTATTTACTGTAATGAAGCAGCCAATAATTATATACACGATCCCAGACTGAAGGGGTCCCAGCCAGAGCAGGGACTTTTATACCTCTCCCAGGAGGCGGAGCCCAACTGGGGTGTACCACAACACTACAGTACAAAGGTGTAACAACCCCACCCTAACCCCAACAGCAACAAGTAGCACAACCCAACAGTAACATATGTACATCCTTGTAGTACTGGCCAGACCCTGGCTCAGTACTATCCAGTGGGAACCAACGATGGTTCACCACAACTCCCTATCATCCTGGTGTGCTCCATGTGCCTATCCAATAACCGCTTAAATGTTCCTAAAGTGTCTGACTCCACCATCACTGCAGGCAGTCCATTCCACACCCCAACAACTCTCTGCGTAAAGAACCTACCTCTGATATCCTTCCTGTATCTCCCACCACGAACCCTATAGTTATGCCCCCTTGTAATAGCTCCATCCACCTGAGGAAATAGTCTTTGAACGTTCACTCTATCTATCCCAAGTTCCTGCTGAGACTCACACTGAAGTGGAATTCAGACCATTTCACTACATCAGCACCAACAGCAGGACACCTGCTGACAGGAAAATGCACCATTCTTTATTCCATAAACTTATCACACACTTGGCATTGGTGCCATCCTTGCACACCTACTTTCTATGTTTTCCCCTCTTGGAATGGCAAATCATCTCACACGGTGTTAGATGATTTACTGACCCCAGAATCTATACTCTTTCAATCTGTGCAATTTTTATAGGTCCCAGTCGGTGCGGCACAAAGCTAATATTGGAATTGCTTCACCTTCTCGGAATTATTATTTTAAGCATTGTTCACTACCATCGATTTCCTGCATGCATTCCTAAACCATACCAATGATTTACACACCACCCCTCCTTTATAGAAAGGGACCGGAAACAGGTGCTGAGGTCTCCAAGCTGTGATGTTCCTATACTGTTCAAAGGTTTCACAGTGGGTTTATTGTCTCTGAATGCAGAATGGGTCCTGTTGTTTCAAGAGCCGTCCATTTAATATTTCCTCTCAATCAGATAAGGCAGACACTGTGCATTGCCTCACAATGAAGGCAGCACACAAAATGGGCTCTGGATGTACATAATAATGTAGTCAAGATGCCACCTGAACAATTGTTGAGTGCAAATCCTTTCTGTTCATATTAGACATTGATATGAAAACCTCAGATTCTCACATTGTGTCATCCACAATGCCCCTGAACCAGTGGGAACCCTGCCACCTGTGAATGTAGTGTGTGAGGTCCATGTGGTGATTTGTGGTGAGTGTCCCTTTAAGGGTAACACAGCAGAGTAAGGGTCACCGGGCTTGGGTGATCAATTGGGACTCAGAGTGGATAATCACCCCAGGGTTGGGGCACCCTCTTAGGCTGGAGACACGTAGGGAGCTAGGTGCAGCCATGAGGCTGCTGCTTTATTAATAAATCCCTTTTGTATTCACAAAGTCTGTGAAAGTGTATCATTACAGTCCAGCAGATCTCTCCTTTCCATTGCAAATGTTTTGAAGGTATTTCCTCCACTAAGAGTAATGTTTATCTCTTTGCTTGTTACAGGTCAGTGCTACAGACTGCATGTTACAGGTAGATGTTCCCTAAGGTAGAGTGGAATGGTGTAACTGCTGCATATTACGGCAATGTTCGCTTCTGTGGGAACCATCTCTGATCCAGACGTTGACTAAAGTTATCCTGGGCCAGGATTTTTTAGATGGCAGAGTTTCCTGTCCTGCCATCCAGAGTCAGCAGGGAACACATCCCCGCCGACACTGCCTGCCCCACAGCCATTTCACACTCTAACGAGCATTAGTTGGCTGAGGAAGGGACTTCCGCCTCTCATTCCGATGTGGACTTTACTGACAGATCTTCCAGGCACTTGAAGAGGTGCCAAGGCCCACTTCAAACATAGACACTTGAAAGAAAGGTATGAACATATTAATTAGGAGCAGGAGTAGGCCACTCAGTCTCTCGAGCCCCTCTGGAAATCCAAGTTCACTACATCCACTGATTCCCCTTTATCCACAGCACATGACTCCTTCAAAGAACTCCAATAAATTTTTTAAACTTGATTTCCCTTTCACAAACTGCCTGATGCCTTGAAATTTTCTGAATGCCATGCTATAACATAAGAACATAAGAACATAAGAAATAGGAGCAGGAGTAGGCCATCTAGCCCCTCGAGCCTGCCCCGCCATTCAATAAGGTCATGGCTGATCTGACATGGATCAGTACCACTTACCCGCCTGATCCCCATAACCCTTAATTCCCTTACCGATCAGGAATCCATCCATCCGCGCTTTAAACATATTCAGCGAGGTAGCCTCCACCACCTCAGTGGGCAGAGAATTCCAGAGATTCACCACCCTCTGGGAGAAGAAGTTCCTCCTCAACTCTGTCTTAAACCGACCCCCCTTTATTTTGAGGCTGTGTCCTCTAGTTTTAACTTCCTTACTAAGTGGAAAGAATCTCTCCGCCTCCACCCTATCCAGCCCCCGCATTATCTTATAAGTCTCCATAAGATCCCCCCTCACCCTTCTAAACTCCAACGAGTACAAACCCAATCTCCTCAGCCTCTCCTCATAATCCAAACCCCTCATCTCCGGTATCAACCTGGTGAACCTTCTCTGCACTCCCTCCAATGCCAATATATCCTTCCTCATACAAGGGGACCAATACTGCACACAGTATTCCAGCTGCGGCCTCACCAATGCCCTGTACAGGTGCATCAAGACATCCCTGCTTTTATATTCTATCCCCCTCGCGATATAGGCCAACATCCCATTTGCCTTCTTGATCACCTGTTGTACCTGCAGACTGGGCTTTTGCGTCTCATGCACAAGGACCCCCAGGTCCCTTTGCACGGTAGCATGTTTTAATTTGTTTCCATTGAGATAGTAATCCCATTTGTTATTATTTCCTCCAAAGTGTATAACCTCGCATTTATCAACGTTATACTCCATTTGCCATATCCTCGCCCACTCACTCAGCCTGTCCAAATCTCTCTGCAGATCTTCTCCGTCCTCCACACGATTCACTTTTCCACTTATCTTTGTGTCGTCTGCAAACTTCGTTACCCTACACTCCGTCCCCTCCTCCAGATCATCTATATATATGGTAAATAGTTGCGGCCCGAGGACCGATCCCTGCGGCACGCCACTAGTTACCTTCCTCCAACCGGAAAAACACCCATTTATTCCGACTCTTTGCTTCCTGTCGGATAGCCAGTCCCCAATCCACTTTAACACACTACCCCCAACTCCGTGTGCCCTAACATTTTAATATAATCTTCTAACATTTCCCTTCTGACAGATGTTTATGACAGAAGGGTCTTTATCAGGCCTCACTGAGAGGAAGCCCCACCTTAGACAGCTGCTAGCCAATCAGATTGGCTGACAGCTCTCTAGTGCCTGCAGTGCCAGAAGCCGCAGTGGACAAAACTGGAACTGCAATCTCTGGAGCCAAAGTCCCAGGATTTCAGGAACAGATGATTATTTGGAGTTAGGGTAGGGTGGGCAAGGGAGGCCTGATGGAGGATTGAGAGAGGAGGATTGGGGTGTTGAGAGAGAGGCCGGGGGTGGGTGGAGAGAAGTCCTGTGGTTATTGGGCCTTAAGGAGGCTGCTGATGGAGGCCTGCCGCTACCCACCACCCCACTGCTCACCTGAGGACTGAACCTGATTTATTTTTGGGCTTCACCCACACCCTGGAACTCCAACCAGCAGAATAGTGGCTGGGCAGGAAACAGCCCTGAAGTGGTCAATAATCGTCCACTTAGGGTTAGGGTTACACCTGCCCCGGTGTAAAGTTACACAGAGATTGGGGTTGATGGGAACCTAGCAGGAGGCACATCCGAAGAATTTTATGCTCACCCCCACCTATAAACCTGGGGAATGTAAAGTACTGCCCTTGCACCAGAGGATACAACTATACAACAAGCATTCTTGTGAAAGAAGTCCAGTGAAATCAAGTCTTTTTCGGATACGTTCAGGGGGGAGTGAAGTGGGTTTATAAACAGTGATCCCCGGTATGACAATGGATGAAGACCAAACACCTGAGGTAATCCCTTATGAGCTTCTCTTCATTATCTAAATCACGCAGCGTGTTGAGATCTCCAAGTCCCCTCCCCCTCCCCTACACCCCCAAAGGAATAACCATTCCTGACGGTGGGACCTAATTGCCAGATGCAATTAAGAATAATGATAGCATTGGCAGGAAATAAATGCAATCTTGTAAAAATGGTGAACTACCCAACACATGCCTGGAGCAAAATTAAAACAAATTGTCATAATGTATTACTCCAGTTAATTGAAAGAGCGGGCGCCCAATTTCCTGATCCTCTGGCAAGTCTATTTGCGTCAAGGAGTGTCAGAAAATCTTTTGTGTTTAAACTTGCTTCGGTAAGACTTTCGAGAGCCACGATTAGTTCCCTTACGCAAATCGAAGTGTTTTTAAATCTGTATCGTGGCTAAGACTATCCGAAACAGATTCACGCTACTGTGAGAAGTGAATTCAACAAACATTCTGCACCCTTGTGCTTCAGTGGGTAAGTGCCCCACTGATACAGTACAGTTACTGAATTAAATGAACCAGGTTTAGCTGATTTCAGCCAGGGCAGTGATAAATGTGACAATTTCTCCAATGCTTCTGTCTAAGTGGAGGGGTGGGTAGTGGTGGGGGATGGGGGGTTCTCCATTTCCATTCCTGGTCAATATCAATAACTGGAGGCAATGGCCTAGTGGTATTATCGCTAGACTATTAATCCAGAAATTCAGCTAATGTTCTGGGGACCTAGATTCAAATCCCGCCACGGCAGATGGTAGAATTTGAATTCAATGAAAAGTATCTGGAATTAAGAATCTACTAACGACCATGAAAATATTGTTGATTGTCGGGAAAAACCCATCTGGGTCACTAATGTCCTTTAGGGAAGGAAATCTGCCGTCCTTACCTAGTCTGGCCTACATGTGACTCCAGAGCCACAGCAATGTGGTTGACTCTCAACTGCCCTCCAAGGGCAACTAGGGATGGGCAATTAATGCTGGCCAGCCAGTGCTGCCCATGTCCCGTGAATGAATACAAAAAAACTGGAACATCCAGTGATTCCTCCTGGAAAATACATGCCTGGCAATAGTTGGGATTGGAATTGAGATTGATTGTGCTGCTTACCAGTTATTGAATCGCGTGCTTATCTTCCATGCCAAGGGTCAGACTTGATTACAGCTGTATGGGTGCAGTGTTGTCACATTGTCCGTGTCTTTGTCCTGTGATGCGTCAACCTTCATGCAGGAAGAAAGGAAAGTGGAAAAGTACAAAAAGCCTGCAGTTTGTTTACACTCCTGCTGCGCTGACCTGAAGTATGCGCTGATGTTTTACTAAGTCAAAGACTAAAGGAAAATAAATGAATCTCAACAGCTACTCTCCCTGGAGGACAATCTGATTGTGTAACAACATGTTGTCAATATGACCCCTTACTTACTGCACATAAGTCAATTCTATTAAGGGAAGCAATATAATTGTCAAAGTCGTACTGTACAACCATCTATTAGATGCTTTGTCCATGAGAAAATATGTCATTGAATAGAACATGCACTTAACTGACTTCATGCTGAGGTACAGTCTATATAGGACCATCTCTCTCCATTAGAGAAAGGCAATTCATTGTATAGATTGAAGTGCATCACTGCACATCAAGCTTGGGGCAAGGCAAGGAGATAAGCCTCCATGCACAGTCGGTACAGGGATTGAACCTCTGTTTGTTGGCATCATATTGCATCACATGCTCGCTATCTAACAAGTTGAGCTAACCGACCCCCATCTGCAGGAAGTGTCACAGGCTGCAGAAGATTGGGCTTCAGGTTTCACACCTGGAGTCACTGTGATGCATCCGCAAGGTAGAGAATTATGTGGACAGCATGTTTAGGGAGGTGGTCAAAACGTAGGTTAGGGGCACACAGGCAGAAAGGAAATCCCGGCAGTCTAAGAGAATCAGGCAGGTAGTACAGGAGCTCCCTGAGTCGATCTCGCTTGTTAACTGGTTTCCATTTTGAATGCTGGATAGAATGATGGTTCCTCAGAGGAGTGTAGCCAGAACCAAGTCCATGACACCGCAGGTGGCTCACTTGCACTGGAGGGGAGAAAGAAGGATGGAGGAGCAATAATGATAGGGGAAGAGACAGATGTTTCTGTGGCTGTACACATGACTCCAGGATGGCATGTTGCCTTCCTGGTGTCAGGGTCAAGGACATCACAGAGCGGCTGCAGGAAATTCTCCTGAGAGAAGGTGAACAGCCAGAGGTTGTGGTCCACATTGGTACCAACGACATAGGCAGGAAGAGGGATAGGATCCCAATAATGTAAACAAATTATTGCAGATGCTGAAAAACTGAAATGAAACTGGAAATGCTGCAAGTACTGCAGCGTTTAACATGTCAGATTGATGACCTATTACCAAAGTTCATCAGGTGAAAGAACATTGGCCTGAAACATTGACCTGAGTTTTCCCATCTCATTGGCTGGGAAGTGAGGGTGTTGGCACTATGGTGGGGTGGGGGGTGGAGGTGGCAGCGGGAACAGAAACCTTAGCAGTGGTTTCCTGAACCATTTAAATGGCTGCCTCATGCCCCGGGACACATTTTGACTATGTCAGGTGCAGGTGCGGCTGCATGAGGGGAGGACTAGTTAGATCCTGGTGATTTTCCAGTGGGTTCTAGGGCTGGGGCGGCCTCGTGGTAGCAGTGCCACCCCCCCACCCCCCCGCATCCCTCTGTCCCCCCGTCCCCCAGCAGCCAGAGTGGTTCTGGTGCACGAGTAACCATTGCGTCCCCCCTACCCCACACTCACTGGAGTCGACTTCCCTGAATCAAACTCAGCACTCTCAGAAGGTGCCTCACCATTCATACACCCTCTCCCTCCGAGTGCAGCCTCAGCAATGGCCACCGTGAATGGTGGTAAAGCTGAGGCTGCAGACATGCTGGCCCTCTGATTGGAGTGGGGGAACTGCTTTCCTTAATTGAACTGTGACCCCCCCACAATGGTGACTTCTTAATTGGCCGCCACCAACAAAATGCTGCCTCAGGGTCCCGCCGCCCACTGCCACCCAAACAGCAGCACTACAAGGTCTTCCAAAAGATTTCAGCTCCTTATCATTGTTTCCCTTTTCATAGATGCCGCCAGACCTAGTGTGTATTTAGAGCATGTTCTGTTTTCATTCTATCGGTTCTAAGGAGGTCCATGTGCCAATTTTATATATTTTTTGGGTGAAATGAATGCCTTGCTTTCATCATGAACTGCTCAATGTCAAGCTTTGCTCCACCAGTCAATTCTCATTATTACAAGTTTGTCAGGCCGAGTGAAATAGCTTCTTGATGGTGAGAAACTGTAAAACAGCGGGGGCCCAAAGAGGTCGGTGTACCTGGATCATTAAAATGCCATGGATAGAACATAGAACATAGAACAGTACAGCACAGAACAGGCCCTTCGGCCCACGATGTTGTGCCGAGCTTTATCTGAAACCAAGATCAAGCTATCCCACTCCCTATCATCCTGGTGTGCTCCATGTGCCTATCCAATAACCGCTTAAATGTTTCTAAAGTGTCTGACTCCACCATCACTGCAGGCAGTCCATTCCACACCCCAACCACTCTCTGCGTAAAGAACCTACCTCTGATATCCGTCCTGTATCTCCCACCACGAACCCTATAGTTATGCCCCCTTGTAATAGCTCCATCCACCCGAGGAAATAGTCTTTGAACGTTCACTCTATCTATCCCCTTCATCATTTTATACACCTCTATCAAGTCTCCCCTCAGCCGCCTCCGCTCCAGAGAGAATAGCCCTAGCTCCCTCAACCTTTCCTCATATGACCTACCCTCCAAACTAGGCAGCATCCTGGTAAATCTCCTCTGCACTCCTTCCAGCGCTTCCACATCCTTCCTATAGTGAGGTGACCAGAACTGCACACAATATTCCAAATGTGGTCTCACCAAGGTCCTGTACAGTTGCAGCATAACCCCACGGCTCTTAAACTCCAACCCCCTGTTAATAAAAGCTAACACACTACAGGCCTTCTTCACAGCTCTATCCACTTGAGTGGCAACCTTTAGAGATCTGTGGATATGGACCCCAAGATCTCTCTGTTCCTCCACAGTCTTCAGAACCCTACCTTTGACCCTGTAATCCACATTTAAATTTGTCCTACCAAAATGAATCACCTCACATTTATCAGGGTTAAACTCCATTTGCCATTTTTCAGCCCAGCTTTGCATCCTATCTATGTCTCTTTGCAGCCTACAACAGCCCTCCACCTCATCCACTACTCCACCAATCTTGGTGTCATCAGCAAATTTACTGATCCACCCTTCAGCCCCCTCCTCTAAGTCATTAATAAAAATCACAAAGAGCAGAGGACCAAGCACTGATCCCTGCGGCACACCGCTAGCAACCTGCCTCCAATCCAAAAATTTTCCATCCACCACCACCCTCTGTCTTCGGTCAGACAGCCAGTTGCCTATCCAATCGGCCAACTTTCCCTCTATCCCACACCTCCTCACTTTCATCATAAGCCGACCATGGGGGACCTTATCAAACGCCTTACTAAAATCCATGTATATGACATCAACTGCCCTACCTTCATCAACACACTTAGTTACCTCCTCAAAAAATTCTATCAAATTTGTGAGGCACGACTTGCCCTTCACGAATCCGTGCTGACTATCTCGGATTAATCCGCATCTTTCTAAATGGTCGTAAATCCCATCCCTAAGGACCCTTTCCATCAATTTACCAACCACCGAAGTAAGACTAACCGGTCTATAATTACCAGGGTCATTTCTATTCCCTTTCTTAAACAGAGGAACAACATTCGCCATTCTCCAGTCCTCTGGCACCATCCCCGTGGACAGCGAGGACCCAAAGATCAACGCCAAAGGCTCTGCAATCTCATCCCTTGCCTCCCAAAGAATCCTAGGATACATTTCATCAGGCCCAGGGGACTTATCGACCTTCAGTTTATTCAAAACTGCCAAGACATCCTCCCTCCGAACATCTATTTCCTCCAGCCTATTAGCCTGTAACACCTTCTCTTCCTCAAAAACATGGCCCCTCTCCTTGGTGAACACTGAAGAAAAGTATTCATTCATCACCTCGCCTATCTCTACTGACTCCATACACAAGTTCCCGCTACTGTCCTTGACCGGCCCTAACCTCACCCTGGTCATTCTTTTATTCCTCACATAAGAGTAAAAAGCCTTGGGGTTTTCCTTGATCCGACCCGCCAAGGACTTCTCATGTCCCCTCCTAGCTCTCCTAAGCCCCTTTTTCAGCTCATTCCTTGCTAACTTGTAACCCTTAATCGAGCCATCTGAACCTTGTTTCCTCATCCCTACATAAGCTTCCCTCTTCCTTTTCACAAGACATTCCACCTCTTTTGTGAACCATGGTTCCCTCACTCGGCCATTTCCTCCCTGCCTGACAGGAACATACCTATCAAGGACATCCAGTATTTGTTCCTTGAAAAAGTTCCACTTTTCATTAGTTCCTTTCTCTGACAGTTTCTGTTCCCAACTTATGCCCCCTAATTCTTGCCTAATCGCATCATAATTACCCCTCCCCCAATTGTAAACCTTGCCCTGCCGTACGGCCCTATCCCTCTCCATTGCAATAACAAAAGACACCGAATTGTGGTCACTATCTCCAAATTGCTCTCCCACAACCAAATCTAACACTTGGCCCGGTTCATTTCCCAGTACCAAATCCAATGTGGCCTCACCTCTAGTCGGCCCATCCACATATTGTGTCAGGAAACCCTCCCGCACACACTGCACAAAAACTGCCCCATCCAAACTATTTGACCTACAAAGGTTCCAATCAATATTTGGAAAGTTAAAGTCCCCCATGACAACTACCCTGTGACCCCCACACATATCCATAATCTGCTTAGCAATTTCTTCCTCCACATCTCTATTACTATTTGGGGGCCTATAGTAAACTCCTAGCAACGTGACCGCTCCTTTCCTATTTCTAACTTCAGCCCATATTACCTCAGTGTGCAGATCCCCCACGAAGTGCCTTTCCGCAGCCGTTAAACTATCCTTGATTAACAATGCCACTCCTCCACCTCTTTTACCAGCTTCCCTACACTTAGTGAAACATCTATACCCCGGAACGTCCAACAACCATTCCTGTCCTTGTTCTACCCACGTCTCCGTAATGGCCACAACATCGTAGTCCCAAGTACCAATCCACGCCCCAAGTTCATCTACCTTGTTCCGGATGCTCCTTGCATTGAAGTAGACACACTTCAACCCACCTTCCTGTCTACCAGTACCCACCCTTGACCCTGATACCTTCCCCAATGCCTCACCACCCTCACTGACTTCTGGACTACAACTCCCTTTCCCACTCCCCTGACAAATTAGTTTAAACCCCCCTGAAGAGCCGTAACAAATTTCCCTCTGAGGATATTGGTGCCCCTCTGGTTCAGGTGCACCCCGTCCTGTTTGTACAGGTCCCACCTTCCCCAGAACGTGTTCCAATTATCCACGTATCTGAAACCCTCCCTCCTACACCATCCCTGCAACCACATATTTAACTGCAACCGGATAAGGTCAAGAAAAATCAAAAAGGCAAATGGAAAGCTGCCTTTTTGTGGTAGCGTGACCCCTTTAAGCAGCAAGCTCGCTGAGGGTCACATGACCCACTTGGCCAATCGGGCCGGAACACACACAGCCTAGGAGGGAGCATGGGTTTTCCTTGCCAGTTAGGGGTCGGGACTCTTGGAATACAGTAGCCTTTATATCACTCTGTGTACATAGTTACTTACCAAATAAATCGTTCATTCGTTAATCTACTTGGTGTTCACCCATCCTTGAAAGATACTTTGGGAGGCAATGAGATTAATCAGTGCCTTTCCTACTGCTGCAGAAATCCCGAGAGCAGACCTCGTGTGGAAGCCTTTTGAAGTGAACTCATTCAACACTCAGTGAGTGTCAAAATGGCCCTTTTTAGAAACAAACCCATTTGACCCTAACACGGAGCAGTGAGTGCAATATGTTGAATGCCTGCATTACTTTTTAAGGCCAATTAAAGTGGGTTGGGTGGGGGGAAGCGAAGCCACAGGTAATCTTGCTAAGAGCCTGCGGGACTCCAACCTATAACCTGATAAGGAGTCTGACTTCTACAGATGCCCCTGACTCCAAAACCTTCGAGGAGCTTCTGGAATTAGACCGGGGACATTATCACCCAAAGCCCTCAGTGATAATGCAGTGATACAAATTTAATTCAATGATAAGAGTTTCAGGGGAGTCAATAGCGGCATTCGTAGAATGCCTAAGGCAAACGGCTGAATCGTGCAAGTTTGGGTCTGCACTCAATGACATGTTGAGGGATAGGTTAGTCTGTGGTGTTAACCATACAACTATAGAAAAGAAATTACGAGCAGTGGCAGAGATTAATTTAAAGAAGGCATTAGAGGTCGTCCAGGCCATAGAAAGCACCAAAAGGGGGGCAATGGAGTGCAAGTAGGTGAGGTCGACAATGTTTGGCAGGAAACCACTGGTAGTCAAGGCGACAGGGAGGAGGATGCAGAAAATCATGAAGAAAGAGGCTCAGAGCAAAAGAGAGTGCAGAGGTTGCGGGAATTTGATCCACAGACCAGGAGATAAGAAGAATGCTACCAGTGTGGGAGAAATCACTGATGTCACCGCAGGTGTTACATGAGTTACTAATGGGCTGATGTATTAGAACAAAATTGGATGTCATATTTATAAATTTGGTGGGGAGGGTAAAGGAAAAACAGAACACACAGAAGAAAGATCATGACTCGACTAAAACTGAGAGAACATTTCAGGTGGACTATTCGGTACATGTAAAGAATTATGGTGCAGGTCCCAGATGGGTCCCTCTAACAGTCGTGGCCAGAACAAGTCCAGTGTCATGTGAATTCTGGTGCAAGGTAAAAGGGTGAAGAAACACTTAGATCATTTGAGGAGAGAATCACACACCGAACCAATGGGCAGTCTGCCCATGGTATGTCAGTGATATTTGTTTTCATAGAATCCTACAGTGCGGAAAGAGGCCATTCGGCCCATCGAGTCTGCACCAACCACAATCCCACCCAGGCCCTATCCCCATATCCCTACATATTTACCCACTAATCCCTCTAACCTACGCATCCCAGGACACTAAGGGGAAATTTAGAATGGCCAATCAACCTAGCCCACACATCTTTGGACTGTGGGAGGAAACCGGAGCACCCGGAGGAAACCCACGCAGACACAGGGAGAACGTGCAAACTCCACACAGACAGTGACCCAAGTCGGGATTCGAACCCAGGTCCCTGGAGCTGTGAAGCAGCAGTGCTAACCACTGTGCCACCGTGCCGCCCTGTTCCAGATTGTTCCAGATGAATGTAATGCCGCAGCAAGCTACCTTGAGAAAGAGCCAAGTGATGTTCCAGTAGGAACTGGAGAGGTTATCTGCACTGACGCACCTTCACAAATTGAGAGTCAACCCACTGAGGTTCAAACCAAAGTTACCTCTGCTGCCAGAGCAACTGCTAATGAATCACAACGCTCCCAAAGGATCAGAAAGGTCCCAGGCCGACTTAACTTATAAAGGTCTGTGTTTGATATCCATTTGTTCTATAATATTGTAAGTAGTTCAATTGTTATTGAATTGTGTTCACTGGGAACTTGAAAGGGGAAGGGATATGATGGGGTGGTATGCCTCTGTAAGGAGCAAGCTTTTGAAGGATCATGTGACCCATTAGGCCAATCCGGCTGGAGCACATGAATCCTTGGGGGATGCATGGATTTTCCTTGCCAGTTAGGAGTCTGGAGTCATTGAGTACACTAGCCTTAAATATCACATTCTGTACAAAGCTACTTACCCCTTAATAAACCATTCATTTATTAATCTACTTAGTTTTAAGCTTATTTATTAGTGTCACAAGTAGGCTTACATTAACACTGCAATGAAGTTACTGTAAAAATCCCCCAGTCACCATACTCCGGCACCTGTTCAGGTACACTGAGGGAGAATTTAGCATGGCCAGTACACCTAACCAACATGTCTTTCGAACGTCTTAGTGGTCACCTGCCTTTGAAAGATACTACACCTTTAGAGCTGGAGAAGGCGAAAATGAGGGGTTATATACACAGCTATAAGCCACGCCTGAAGTACTGTTCAGAACACTATACCTTAGGAAAGGTATTGACCTTGAAGGGTGTGCAGGATACTTTAACTAGACTCCAAGGCTTAAATTATGAGGAAACATGAGACAAAGTGGATTGTATTACTTGGATTTTAGAATATTAAGGGTGATTTAATCGATGTTTTCATGATATTAAGGGAAACAGAGGGGGTACAGAGAGCAATATCCTATTTCTGATAGTTGGGGAATCTAGGACTGGAGATACAGTGAATAGATTCAAGCCAGACCTTTCAGGACTGCACTGAAGAACCAACATGTCAGATGATAGATGCTTGGAACTCTTTTCTGGAAGTCAAAGTTAACGCTAAATCATTTGTTAATTTTAAACCTGAGATTGATAGGCTTTTGTTAACCAAAGGTTAATAAGAGGTATGGGGCAAAGGCAAAATATGGAGTTAGGTTGCAGATCAACCATTAACTCACTGAATGGTGGAACAGCTTCAAGGAGCTAAGTTGTCTCTGCCTGTTGCTATGTTCCTGAGTTACTTAACAGGGGCTGATCTTTCTGATATCTGCATCCCTGCACCAGGAAAATTACTCTAACAATAGGTTGTTGACAATGAGGTTATGTTACATTTACTTTTCTGAATTACTGATCAGAAATTATTTGTCTCTGTGTTACCAGTTATTTTCGAATGAATGCTGCCAAACTTTATTACCAGCTAGGGAATAGTGAACATAAGGCACCCAAAGAAAGAAAAAGATTACAGTAGACAGGAGGGAACATTTCACAGCTATCGGCATGTGTCAGGCTTCTCAATAATGAGGCCTCTCTTCAGAATTATTCCTTGCAGCCTCTGTAGGCTGAGTGAGCTGCAAGACACATAAACCTATGATGGGCACAATCTCTGAACTGCTGTCAATGCTGGATGAAGCCCTGATGTGTTTCAATTATGAACTATTTTTCTAAGGGGCATCTTAAGTTAAAAACATAAATATGATTACAAGTGGCAAACTACATCCATTGACTTCATAGAATCTACAGTGCAGAAGGAGGCCATTCATCCCATCGAGCCTGCACCAACAACAACCTCACCCAGGCCCTAACCCCACATATTTACCCTCCTAATCCCCCTGACACGAAGGGGCAATTTATCATGGCCAGTCAACCTAACCCACACCTCTTTGGACACAATTAAAGGCAAAGTACCATGAATATATTCTTCTGTCTCTCTCTCTCTCTCTTTTCCCCTTTTTCCATCTTTCAATTCATTCATATCGGGTGAGATTTTCTCATTTTTTGACTGTCAGCTCAGGTGGGAAAAGCAGGGAGGAGCCCATCAGCGCACTGCCGGCTTTTCCCGCCGTGTTTTTTGACACATGGTCAAAAGAAGTCAAGGAGGCCGATGCCATGACACCACGCTGGTTGGCGGGCTCAATGTCAAAAAGGTAATAACAGATTAAAAGAATCCCCACCCATTGACACAGACCCCATCCCCTCCCCCCACCCACTGAATTCACCCCCCCCTCCCCCCCCCCCCCCTCCCTGGGAAACAGGCACACACCAGCATGAAATGCATCGTGTGCTCACAGACAAGCTACACCCTGATGGAGGAATATCCCTTGCAGTTAATGAATGGTGCTACATGATGCCATGGAGAGTGCAGTGCCATGTGGGTGCAGTCAGTCAAACCTCACACCTGGGCAAGCCTGCTAATGTGGGAAGCCCATGGCCCGGCCACCTTGGCTCACCAGCTCTTTGTCCAAGTTGATATACATGTGAGCCCTTGCATAAAGGGCATCTGTAACCTCTCACATACATTTGTGTGTGGCTGACTGGGAGATGCCACATAGGTCGCCCGTGCTACCTCGGAATGAGCCACTCGCATAGAAATTCAGAATGACTGAGTTTAAGGGCCACAGACAATGGGTGTCCTCCCATTCCATGCGGTGCCAGCTCTTGCAGGTTCTGGCAGAGGTAATCCACGCAGCTTTCTACATCACTGCATCTCTGACATCAGGAGGTATGATGACTGACATTGGAAAACCCTCAGCTGGTGCCAATGCATCTGCAGTGCTGCTCCCAGAACAGTGACAGGCACTGGTCCTAGCCAGGTACCTCAGCACGTCAGTGTCTCTGCCGCTGCTCTATGGCAATAATTAGGATTAGCCAACTCGACAGTCTCCACGATCCTCCAGGCATGCACTATGTAGAAGAGTAAGCTATAGTGAGCTATATGGGTTCGTGAGACAGACCCAACACTCCTCCCTTGTTTCCTTTGGGACTAGGACTCAATAGCAGTTCACTCAGCAGGTGCCTGAATGCTATCCCTCACACCCTCCACTCGGACATTATAGCCACATCTCCATATTGGTCCCTGTCAACTCCAGCAGGATACAACACATAGACCCACCAGGGTCTCAGTGGCACCATAAGCCCGCATTCCCCCAGCTCCCAAGCTTCCCCAAAGAAACCTGGTATCAGGTTAGAGGGCTGTTGGGTGACTACATGTGACCACTGTTTGCATTCTGATGGGCCAATGCACCCTGTCGTGACCTCGATTGGGGTGCGTGATGATACACATCACCATCACATCTTGCATAGGGGGCACATCAGTGTTATCAGTGTGATGTTGCAGACTTTCTGGAAATGTCAACTCAATGCCTGGGACATCAGCTTGCAAAGGGTTAACAATTGGCCTCCACTAAACGGCAGTGCTTTTTGGCTGCTTGGCATTTAATGGCATAATCACTGGTGAGGGGAGGCTGGGACGGCGGTTCAGTCAAGTGTCTGCCTCTCGTGGCAAATGAAGCACAGCTGAATCATGAAGCCAGCAATTAGCATATCCAGTTCATTCCTACAGGACACCCTGTTTCACCCAGGTCACAAGAGGTGCAGAGCTGAGGAGCCTTCCATGGCCAGTTGAGATCTATTGTTGCATACAAGCACCCCTGACAATTGGTTTGGGACTTCCGGGCAGCCACTCCCTTTTGTCCTCACACTTTTGCCTGAGTGTGAGTTCCAATAAAACTGCAGCCATCCTCCCCCGAGGGCGAGGGCCATCAGGCCTCATGAGGGGAGAAACCACCCATTCCTGAATCCCCCCACTCTGTCCTGACAGCCCAGCCTGCCATGGGACCCCACCCGAGTGACTCACAGTCGCACCTAGTGCTGGACCTCTTGTTTTCAAGCCCTCCCACATTCTGGCCAGCCCCACTAAGGAAGGGCATTCTCTCAGCTGCGATATGGACAGGAATCCAGGATGGAGGACACGGGAAGCACTGCCCTGCATACCTACCTTCAGAACTCCTTTAGAGCAAGGTGCGCCCCATCATGAAGGGAAGGTAAGGCCGGCAATTGACCCCCTCCCGGCCCCTCGCCTTGAAATGGCGATTTTGGGGTACCCACCCCCGGCCCAGAGTTGAATCTATGTGTTCTCCATGTTCTCTCCAGCGCCCCCTGAGCAGTGAATGCCCCAGAGGGTGCTGGCTGTCTGAGCGCTCACCTCCAAGCTCCCCCTCAGAGGTGAAGACGCCAGGTTCACGCTTACGTGGATCTGTTGTAAGTGGCACTGGGGTGATGTCCTGCCGGAGCCCACTGAACATCCGGAGAGAGTGCTCACTAATGACATGCTAATGTATTAAAACAACCTTCACAGGGTCCTGCGGCGTATTTCATGCCACTCCACGGGCGAGGGGGCCGGAAGGCCTCAACTCGGAAACTCGCCGGCGCGAATCGCGTTATCCGAGTCTCTCCGTATTTATCCGAGTCTCTCCGAGTGCGTGTGGATGAAAAGTGTGGGCTTAAAATCGCCCCCTGAAGATCCTCGGCAGAATCTTGCAACCGTGAATAGATGTCATCCTCGAATCGAGGGACAGCTGATAATGATGATGACATTGAGATCCCTGAGAATTAAAGAAATCAGATATGTTCGTGTTGGCTTTAAAAATGAAGTAAGGAAAGTTTAACATTAATTTTTTCCAATCTAAGATATCTTTCAACAAGTTTTCTGCACAGAAACAGCTTACATATGCAATATACTATTAATTCAAGTCTTGTAGGCTTTGTCAAATTAAATTTTTTAAAGATCGGTTGAACAAAATAAAATGGGCACTGACAAATGTATTGATTGACTTCAACATATCTTCAGTTCAATTGTACCCCTTATATTATGGCCTTAGGTTAGTCAGTAGAAACACTAGTTTTGTACTTTGACACCCTATTGCGCTCTGCATGGACTTTTTTGTGAGAGATCTTGTGTCCCAGTGCATTCCCACATCCCAACCATGATATCCTAGTTTAACTGAGGAAATGCGACATTGGCTCTGTAGAACGTCAAGTGAAGTATTTTGTAAGCAGACGCTTGTTTCGGCCTGAGTGACGACTGGTACTTCCTGGACCTTGAAGCCGGCTGGTGCGAGGGCCGTACAATTTCCACGTCCTGACAAACTGAAAAATTTCCCGTTCAGGCCGCTGAATTTAAAAAAACCAAAACAATAGCAGGTCAGGGGTCACATTGCATGGCACAGTTTACTTCAGCACTTTAACAAAGATATTTCAGGGTTGGGTGAAGTAGGGGCACAAATAAGGGCGGTTTTATAACATGAGAACATTCTGATGCTGTTCATGCCGCAGATAACAAACATTTATTGTACAGCGCGGGACAAAGGTAAAATTATTTTTAGTTCACTTCAGAGTTTAAGTTTATGGCTCACAAGGCAGGCAACAAATCCAATATAGGTTAAACAGAGATCTGGATTGGATGCCAAGCAATGGACAAATCCTACATCTGGTCTTTATGGACTGGAACTTAACCTCTCAAGAGTAATTCAATTGAATTTTGCAATCTCAAATCACATCACCATAAACCCTCATTAAAATCCAACCATTAAGTTCACAATGTTACTCAAATTGGTCTTTGTGATCCACATAGATTCGGCTGATACTAAGAAGTTCAAATGACGAGCTGTCATTAGTTTTCTTTTTAAACACACACCAACAACTCCTCGAAATTGAGGCTGGAATCTCGTTGAGATGGTGGTCCCCTCGAGGCATCAGGAGTCCCGCCTGCCGGCTGTACTGCCTCTTTTCAGGAAGGTAAAAACAAGACCATCAGGCAGTGGCGAGGCCAGCGGTGGGACATTCCCTGGAATAAAGACCCTGTGTGCGGAATTCCCACCGACCGAGAGCTGCAGGCCAATCAGAGGCTGGCAGATCTTGTGCTCAGCAGCGCCAATGAGGAGGCGGTGGCTGCTGCCGAAAGGACAGTATTTACCCTGGAGAAAAACATGGAAGCTGGAGAACTCAGGGAAGCAAATAGTGATGTCTTGAAAAAAGTCCACATTACAGGAGAGGAGGTGCTGGAGGTCTTAAAATACATGAAGGTAGAAAAATCCCCGGGACCTGATCGGGATCTAGTGTATCCCAGGACATTGTGGGAAGCTAGGAAAGAAATTGCAGGGCCCCTAGCAGAGATATTTGTATCATCAACAGCCACGGGTGAGGTGCCAAAAGACTGGAGAGAGGCCAATGTTGTGCCTTTATTTAAGAAAGTCAGCAGGGAAAAACCAGGGAGTTGCAGACCAGTGAACCTAATGTCAGTGGTGGGTAAGTTGTTGGAGGGGATGAGTGGTGATCCTTGGGTAAAATCGCCACCAGTCAGCTCTCCCCTTCAAAGGGAAGAGTAGCTTGTGGTCATCTGGGACTATGGCAACTTTACTTTTAGGTAAGTAATGTGTGGGAGGAGGAGTTCATGGGGTGGGAGTCATGGGGAGATGGAGTGCAGGGGAGTCTGCAACAAGAGCAGGTGGTGGCACTCAGCACCCCCACCCCCTTCCTGATGTACGGTCCCTCATAGAGTGTCCTTGATCAAGTTTTCCCTCCCCCGACTCCAGATGAGTAGCTGGCCACAGATTAACCAGCTGCACACACCCAATGGCGACAGGCCTGCAACTGGATTAATACCATTAGCGGCGGGACAAAGTCCTTAAGAAGTCATTTATGGGCTACTTAAGAGGCCCAATTGGTGGCAGGGTGGGTAAGTCGACCATGGGCCTTCCAGCCCAGAATTTACTTCAGGTGGAAGTGAGAAGCCGGCAGGGTTCCGGAACATCACCATCCTTCCGATGTGAATCCCCTTCCCGCCTCCATGCTCACCACCAGCGAGAGCCCAACATTCCGGCAAGAGACTTTTCCGCTGCTGTTGTTTTATCATTTTTATTTATATATAAATTTCAGTGCACCCTGTTCGCTTTAGAAGGCTTGACCCTCGGAATCTGCTGAAGGGCTGCTGCCTCAGGATTCACAACTTCTTCAAACTACGTTTCTCTGCAGTTCTAGGTTACGTATCACAGTTTACAATTCAGTAAAAAGTGCTGAGCTTCGAAGAAAAGGTGACTCAGTGGTTTAGAGTGTAGCCCTATCATCTCTAAGACTTCCACCTTCGACCCACGTCCCTTTCTAGCTGTGAGGGCCCAGTGTGAAATCAGGTTGGCAGGTCTCAGTGAACCTCATAGTTGTGAACAGCCAACGTAATATTTGCTACGATTCAAACTAATTTGATGCAAATAGTGACATTGAGTGAGGATTGAGGAATGTAGAGGGCTACAGGGAGAAAGTAAAGCAGTTTTGGATGACCCTTGACAGGAGTTAGCACCGGCACAATGGGCACTATAAACACCTATGATTCTAAACTCCCGCTGAGTTCAAAATGAAATCTTTCACACAAATGCCATTCTGGAGTTGAGTTAAAGCCACATTGGCGGGTGTTTTTGTGCTATAGCGTTGAGATGTACAGATCTGCTTCATTTCCTTGTCTGCGCTGTGTTCATTCTAAATTCATCCCCAGGATGTGGGTGTCACCGACAAGGACAGGCTGTATTGCATATCCTCTAGTTACTTCACAGGAGTGACTATCAGACAGAATTTGACACCGAACCATAGAACCATGTTAGGGTATTTATTTATTTAAAGTTTATTTATTTATTAGTATCAAAAGTAGGCTTACATTAACACTGCAATGAAGTTACAAATGAAAATCCCCTAGTCGCCACACTCCGGCACCTGTTTGGGTACACTGAGGGAGAATTTAGCATGGCCAATGCACCTAACCAGCACATCTTTTGGACTGTGGAAAGAAACTGAAGCACCCGGAGGAAACCCACGCAGACATGGGGAGAACATGTAGACTCCACACAGACAGTGACCCAAGTCGGGAATTGAACCTGGGTCCCTGGCGTTGTGAGGTAGCAGTGTTAACCACCGTGCCACCCCCAATGTTTAGTCATAGGGATAGGTTGTAAGGCCTGTCCTAAAGGAGAGAGCGACATCCAAGAGAAGGTTAATAAGTGAATTCCAGAGTTCGGACTCTTGGCAGCAGATGGCACGTTCTGCAATGACAGAGTGATGAAAACTGCAGCCTCACAGGAGGTCAGAATTGGAGCAGTGCAGATGGCGCAAAGAATTAAAGGACAGGAGCAGATTACAGAGAGACAGAGGGGAGAGGTAATAGGGGAATTTCAAAACAAGCATAGATTTATTTTCATATTGAGATGTTGCCTGAAAGGAAATCAATGTAGGTCAGGAAGCACAGGGGTGAACAGGACTTGGTGCAGGTTAGGAGACAGGCAGCAGAGTATTAGCTAAGGTCAAATTTACAGAAGCTGAAGTCACATTTGGCCCAGTTGGATAGGAACACGGAAATAAAAACAGAAAATACTGGATAAACTCAGCAGTGTCCGTGGAGAAAAACAAATCCACAACGTTGGCCAGAATTCTCCACCGCCGCTGCAAGCGAGGCTGGAGGATTTGGTGCTCAGCCAAATCTCCGTTCACTGCAGCGGGACCAGAGAATCCCGCCGGCATGAACTACCTGAAAATTCCAGCCATTAACTCTGTTCCTCTCGCCACAGATGCTGCCAGACTTGCTGTGTTTATCCAGCATTTTCTGTTTTTATTTCCGATTTCCAGCATCCGCAGAATTTATTTTTGTTGGATAAGAACATTAGAATCAAAAAATCATAAAATTTTACAGCACGGAAGGAGGCCATTCTGCCCATCGTGCTTGCATCAGCTCCCAGAAGAACTACCCAGCTAGTCCCATTCTCCAGCACTAGTTCCGTAGCCCACTAAATTCATCACTTTCAAATACATATCCTGCTCTTTTTTAAATATGCTAGTGAATTAATTAGATGTTTAGAACAATCAAAGGAGTTACATGTTTGAATTTTTAAAGATACCTGCTTTATATTTCCTGAGCTTTTTTAAACTGGCCAGAAATTAGTGACAGTTAGACTCTGGCTCCCTGGCTTATTAACCTAGGCCCCTGGATTGCTCTTCCAGTCGTATAACCACTACAATTTTGTGCCCAGTGTATTGAGATTGTAATACATATTTATAAATGTGCATACAATTCAGCTCTCACACAGAGAAAATCTTCCCCAATGAAGGAGCTGGCTAGAGAGATCGTCCTTCGAGAGAGAAAACAGAGTTAACATTCCAAGTTTGTTTGAAGAAGAATCATACAGACTTGAACCGTTAATTCTGTTTCTCTCTCCAAAGATGCTGCCAGACCTGCTGAGTTTTCCCAGCATTTTCTGTTTTTGCTTTTGAATTCTCTACCCCAGAGGGTTACGGAAGCTCAATCTCTGAATATGTTTAAGTGAGAAATTGATAGATTCCTGGATGCTAGCGACAACAAGGGATATAGGGATAATGAGAAAAAAAACGGGATAAGAGTGAGATGATCAGCCAGGCTTGTTTGAATGGTAGAGCAGGCTCCACTTCTTCTCCTATGTTCCTAAAGGAAACTTATTCTTCACCTCAACGTCCTGTAACCTGACCTCACAAATTTAGCTCCCAAGGGCAAAATTAATGTATTTTGAAAACTAACATTGCGCATTAGATCTCCTGGATGACAGATCTTCAGATCTGTTGGGTGACACTTCATTGATGCTGGAAAATATATTCTGAGGTCATAAGCATTAATATAAGTGACAGATTTATGTACATGGACATTTGTAGAATTTAGTACAAATATCTGGTCATAAAACCATGGCCAGAACATTACAGCCATTCATGCCGATGGGATTTTCCCATCCCACTGCAGTGAACGGAGATTTGGTTGGGTGCCAAATTCCCCAACTTTGCTGCAGCGGGAACATGGCGTGAATGAGTGATAAGATTGCACCCAATGTGTATTTCGTATCAATTGAACATAGGGTACAGAATAATTGTCAGAACAAATCATGATATCCAGTATATGGCAATTCAGCCCTCATTCTTCAGTTGCCCTTTGATTTTGGGAAAATAGTCTTCTTGAAAAAGATCCCTTTAACAGTTAAAAATTACAATGATTGAAACTTGGAACCAAGTGTCAAGGTTCATTGAACAAGGTTGCAATACTTACAAAGTGGAGAAGTGTGTGCTATCTTTAGGAGCCATAAAACAGATTGACTTGGCAGAGGAAAGAGGTTGTGAGTCAGCAATGGAAAAGCACATTCAGGAACCCAGCACATGCCTCAGGTTAATGTTTTAGAATTCAAAACGGTTATTTTTTTTCAAGCTTAGTATTCATATTCTGTCTCATATTCTTCCCCTATGCCATACACATGCCATAGTACAATGCTGAGAGGAGCAGTTAACTTGTCCTAAGTGTCTTCCAATATCACACGATGACATAAATGTTCAAGTGCACTAGCTTTGCTCTTTGGGGACTTTCCTCAGGAATTGCAAGTATCAGAAACTCTTTGCCTGGGGTATTAGATGGTTGAGAATTTGGGTACATTAGTAAAGCAAAAGGTGTGAAACATACAGAAAGGAGAGGAGACAGAGGCAAGGTGATGGGGTGGAATTTTCCACTCCTGTCAGTGTTGGGGATTGTGGCGGGCAGGGGAAGAAAAATTTGGAATGATTTTTCAATCAGCCATCTACAGCTGTAAAGTGGGAGTTGGTTTGTCATGGGGGATTTGGGTGGTCTCTTGGGGAGTCCCTGTAAGTTGCCATGCATGGTGGCATCCAGAAGGGGAGGGATCAGGTTGACAAAAGATGTAGGGGTATCAAAATGGTTCGGAGGGAAGACAGAACTATCAACTTTTTTAAAATTCATTCATGGGACATGGGCATCGCTGGCTGGTCAGCATTTATTGCCCTTCTTTAGTTGCCCTTGGAGGGCAGTTGAGAGTCAACCACATTGGCTGTGGCTCTGGAGTCACATGTAGGCCAGACCAGGTAAGGATAGCAGATTTCCTTCCCTAAAGGACATTAGCGAACCAGGTGGGTTTTTCTGACAATCGACAATGGTTTCGTGGTCATCAGTAGATTCTTAATTCCAATTTTTTTTTAATTGAATTCAAATTCCACCACCTGCCATGGTAGGATTCGAATCCGGGTCCCCAGAACATTATCCTGGGTCTCTGGATTACTAGTCCATGAACAATACCACTACACCACTGCCTCCCCTCCCCATGTATAAAGATTGGCTCCAGGGTACGAGGGGGAAGCAGGAGAGTGATCAGAAGAGGGGGGATGTGGATGTGGTGAGAATAGAGGAGGGTAGGAGGGATTTGGAGGGTAAAAGGAGGAGATTAGGAACTGACCTCCCAGACAAATCACAGCACCATCATGATGACAAAGACCTTGGAATCACACAGTTAAAAAAATAACGCTTTTAAATTAGTGCCTGGGGAGGGGGTCTGAGTGTGTATGGGAGGAGTCAATGACTGTAATTCTGGGGCAGTTGAAGAGACACCCTAATGATAATTAGCTCACGACTTGCAGAGGGAGGATCAGCTCAGAACTATTAACATGCATCAAATGCCAATTGATGGAGTTCAGCATCTTAACCCATTGAATGCATTCATGTAAGAATCCGTTAAGACTTGGAACAACATTTAATTTTGTCTGATTCCCCACATATTTATCACAGAGGTATGTAGAAAGGGAAGGAGGGTCAAACAATGAAGGGGGCCACCATTGTTGACACACCAGCAACATGCTCAAGACAAGACTGAAGATTATCCTTTTTAATGGTCATCACATACAGGCCACAACACTTACAGGCATGAAATTGGTGTGAGTCTGGGCTCGTGTCTAGCTTAAAGAAGGCAGGCTGACAATCGCCTGACTGAGGGTAGGAGCACATAGCTGTAATCATCCTGATCAAAGCCTCGTGGTGATGCTGGAGAGGATGTAACTACCTGTGAACGTCCAGGATGTGCTTCAACTGCAGAGTATCTGTGCTGGTGGAAGTGTGGGTGAACACTGACAGGTCTTCGTCAGATGTTTCCTCAGATCCCCATGTGGGGTTTTTCTGGGGGCTGGAGCTGAGGAGCTTTCTGGCTCACTCCGTCTGCCTTCTCCTGCTCGTGGCTGGAATAGAGAAAATAGATAATTAGTAATTGACTGGACAGCCATCTACATTAAAGGTTACTCACTGCCATTGTCCATGTGTGGCCAGTGCATATTTGCAGGATCCTCTCTGCCTTGTTGGGGAAATCAATCTCATCTTCCATTCAGGAGCGAACCTTATGCTCTCCAGCGAGCTCTGCAGCCTGTTCCTCGTAGGGGTGGAGAGCCCTCGACTGTGAATCACTGCCCGCCCTGCCACAGGATTTGACAAGCTCCTTGCTGTTGCATACATACCAAGCTAACAAGTGGACAATCTGGCACTGGAACCCGTCCCACTGTCCAGTAGCAATCACATTGACTTTCCCATCCAACACCCCACCTAGTCTGTGGAATGGAAAATTCCACCCATCGTTACAGAAAGATTGATGGAAAGCACAAGGGAATGAACTGGGTTTGAATGGATCTACAATGATGCACAGAGTGACACGGGAAAAATTCAAAGCCAAATGGCCTCTTTCCCTGCTGTATCATTCTATGATTCCTTGAAAAAAGGGAGAACAAGAGAAACAATTCCAGGAAAGAAACATTCGCCTCATGAGCAACATTTGGGGAGATCATTCAGCAAACTGATAAAATTGCTGGGCAGCTGCAAAGCCCAGTAAGTTTGGTTATTGTATTGTATTTTTACAGACAATGCTGACACATTACTACTGTCGATACTGAAAGTTGACTAAAACATTTACTCTTGCACTGTGAATGTAGCCAACAGTGGTCGCACTATAACCACTGTGTTGGCAGGGCCCCTGGCAGGTGCTCCCTATTTGGGCCAGGTTCCCTGGGCACAGAGTTGTGTTAATGCAATTCTGTTTTTATAAATTACCTGCAGGGGTTGTAAAGCAGTGAGTTGGAAAAATACCCAGAAGAAGAGGCCAAGCTACTGGATTACTGGTCTTCCCAAAACAACTTAGGGTGGGCAGAATTCTCAAGGACAAATGCATCATGCCAGTGTTTGGTAAATATGCGTTCTGGTTGTACCTAATCTGGATCTCCAGTGAGTGATAGCCCTTTTTATTCAGGAAGCTTCAGAGGTCAATGTCAGGATAATTGCTTGTGCGTCATCTGCTGCACCCTACATTTTGGGAAACATAGCCACTAGATCAGCCTGTATGGCCTTATCACTCTGAAAATGTGTGATTATGCCAAACTGAGTGAATGCCTGAGCTAACTTATAAAATGCCCCTGTGTCCATAGACAGATCCCTAGTGGCTCTTGAAATGAGACAAGGACATAAAAATTGCTTTTGGCCATCACTTCCATGGCCACAGCAGCTGATCCTGACTGTATCTGGCACAGGTCTCCAACAGTGACTTTGGGGAAGGGCACTCCCGACATAGATAGTTCATGACAGGACAGGAAGACTCTGTGCGATTCTGTAAATCAGCTGACAGTGAATCAATGGTCCATTTTTATTGCCATTGAAATCAAACAGGATGCTAGTTCTCCCACATTTATTTTATGCTACCGTACAAAGTCAGGGTCTACCTCAATATGTCCATAGGGACACCTTTAACCCTTTAAGATGGTGGGACACAGGGGTAGTGCGGACAACAACGGAATAGCTTCTGCCATCTATCCTCCTCATATCCTGCCAATCTCTCCTTTTGTACTTGTCTTCATCCTCAATTAAAATTGCAAACTATTGGGATGGCACTTTGAGATTTTTACTGTGAGTGGGGCTAAACTTATCTCACAGGTGTCCAGATATCAGAAACAAGTCCAAATAAATCCAATTGCAAAATAAAAATAAAACTGTTTAAAAAACTGTTTAGTGACACCGGCAATCTCAGTTAATCATCAGACTGCAGCCTCCACCATATGTCACTTCCTCACATCCAAGTTTATATCATTCTCACTTATCTTAAATGGGAACTTGGGAGAGATAGAGACTGGGAAATGGTGGATCAGGAAAAGGGAGACAGGGAAATGGTGGATCAGGAAAATGGAGACTGGGAAATGGTGGATCAGGAAAAGGGAGACAGGGAAATGGTGGATCAGGAAAATGGAGACTGGGAAATGGTGGATCAGGAAAAGGGAGACAGGGAAATGGTGGATCAGGAAAATGGAGACTGGGAAATGGTGGATAGGGAAAATGGAGACAGGGGAATGGTGGATAGGGAAAATGGAGACAGGGGAATGGTGGATAGGGAAAATGGAGACTGGGAAATGGTGGATCAGGAAAATGGAGACAGGGAAATGGTGGATCAGGAAAATGGAGACAGGGAAATGGTGGATCAGGAAAATGGAGACAGGGGAATGGTGGGTGGGAAAATGGAGACAGGGGAATGGTGGGTGGGAAAATGGAGACTGGGAAATAGTGGATAGGGAAAATGGAGACAGGGGAATGGTGGGTGGGAAAATAGAGACTGGGAAATGGTGGATAGGGAAAATGGAGACAGGGAAATGGTGGATCAGGAAAATGGAGACAGGGAAATGGTGGATAGGGAAAATGGAAACGGGAATGGTGGGTGGGAAAATGGAGACTGGGAAATAGTGGATTAGGAAAATGGAGACTGGGAAATGGTGGATCAGGAAAATGGAGACAGGGAAATGGTGGATCAGGAAAATGGAGACGGGAATGGTGGGTGGGAAAATGGAGACTGGGGAATGGTGGATCAGGAAAATGGAGACAGGGAAATAGTGGATAGGGAAAATGGAGACAGGGAAATAGTGGATCAGGAAAATGGAGACAGGGGAATGGTGGATCAGGAAAATGGAGACGGGAATGGTGGGTGGGAAAATGGAGACTGGGAAATAGTGGATCAGGAATATGGAGACAGGGAAATGGTGGGTGGGAAAATGGAGATGGGGAATGGTGGGTGGGAAAATGGAGACAGGGGAATGGTGGATAAGGAAAATGGAGACAGGGAAATGGTAGATCAGGAAAATGGAAACAGGGGAATGTGGGTGGGAAAATGGAGACTGGGAAATAGTGGAAGGGCGAATGGGAAATAATGAATTGGAAGAGATAGAGGAGGAAGAATAGTAAATGTGAGGAGATGAAGATGGGAAATGCTAGCTGGGAAGAGATGGAAGCTGGAGAATGGGCTCCGAGAGAAAGTCGCAGGGAAGAAGCAGCAGCTGTAATGAGGAGAACGTGGAGCAGCCGGTTAAAGGAAGATTACTGTGGATAAATAGTAATTGTTTTTCCTTTGGTGGGTGACTGGAGAAATAAGGAACGGAAACAAAGGATTCTCAGTGATAGAAAAAACAAGGGGAAAGGAAAGAAAGAAAGGTTCTGGAACTACAGGATAGTAAACCTTGGGATGCTTTATTACATGTGGTTACTGATGCAGCGACCGAAGTCTCACTAGTGCACCAGAAAATACACAGAAATCTGGACCTAATAAACTTTAACCCTTTTTTGTTTATCTATTCTCACTTTTGCTATTATTAACACATGTTACTTGATCAGCTTTAATGTTGTTTAACCTGTGCATTCACTTAAGTTCACTTAAACATTATTTTTGGAACCAGGAAGGCAGGAACTGCATTTATATAGGAGCCCCTTCGTGGCCTCAGCACGTCCCAAAACACTGCCCAGAAAGTGAAATCAGTTCAAAATGTGATCAATGTCATCATGTAAAAACAATCAGCAACCAATTTTCACAGTGCGAGGTCTCATTGGGTTCGGTACTGGCTCCCTTGCTGTTTGTGGTATATATCAATGAGTTGGATGTAAATGTAAGGGACATGATTAAGTTTGCAGATGATACAGGAATTTGCTGTGTAGTTGATGGTGAGGAAGGAAGCTGCAGACGGCAGGACAATAGCGATGGGTTGAACAGGGTAGTCAGAAGAGTGACAAATGGAATTCAGTATGGATAAGTGCGAGGCATTTGGGGAAGGAAAGCAAAGCAACGCAATACGCAATAAATGGTAGGATACTGAGGAATGTGAAGAAACAGGGACTTTGAACTGCATGTCCACAGATCCCTGAAGGTAACAGCGTAAGTAGATAACGTGGTTAAAGAGGCATACAGGATGCTTTCCCCTATCGGCTGAGGCCCTAAGTATAAAAACAGGGAAGTCAATGCTTCAAATGTATAAAACACCAGCTGGACAACAGCTAGAGCAATGTGCGCAGCTCACCCCAGGAAGCATTTGATCACACTAGAGACAGATTTACAAAGATGTTGCCAGGAGTGGAGCATTTTGACTATGAGGAAAGATTGGATAGGCCAGGGTGCTTTTCTTTAGCACAGTGGAGGCTGAGGGGAGGCCTCGGCTGGATTTTCCCCGTGGGTGGAGAGAAGGGATTGGGGGTGTGGGGGGGGCGGTGGTGGGGAGGTGCCGGGGCGGTGGGGAGGAGGGAGCATTCGAATCCGGCCCATCACTTTCTGCAATTTCCTGTCCGGGTGAAGGAATTATTACAAACTCTTACTTTGTCCAGTTCCCATTATTTTCCTCTTGTGAATCTCAAAATCTCAATCATAACAAAGGTTAGAATTGTGTGTCCATTTGAAATCCGACATTTTGGAGCTGAGTTTGATTTTACAGTGGCAGTCTGCACCTACTTTATCTTTTATTTATTTTATTGCGATCACTTACAAGGAACACAAGACATTCATCACATCATTAATATGGAGGTGTCAGTAACATTCAATCTAATATGCCTTCTCACTTTTCTAACAGGTCATTTAAGTAATAATTGATGGGCCCCTTAAATGTTAGGCAGTAATTGAGGTTGTAGGTTGAGAGTGAAGGTGAAGATCTGTTACAGACTTGCCTGCCTCTGAGCTGAATTGCTGTGCAGCTGATTCAGCCAACACTTCTTGTCACTCTCCATCTGAAATCTCTGTATTGTGTTAAGAATTTTGCAGATGGTACAGACTTTCGTAGCCGCAATTTCACCTTGCCCATGGATGGGGCCAGCCGGTAACATCGTGCAAAAGCTGAGAAATCAGGTTCGTTCCCGATTTCTCGCCTCTTGTGATCCTGCTGGCACTGGATATCAGCCCCCTGCCCATTTCCGGGTGGTGTGGGGCTCAAGATCGGCTGTGGATCCCCGCGATAGCTGGGGTGGGGTGGGTTCGTTGAGGCCGGCTGCAGCAGCAGAGGCCTGACAGATCTCTCTTTCTCTGTTGGGCCTCTGCTGTTGCAATTGCACAAGTGCAGCTACGGAAAGTCTGCACGTGCGCAATAGCTCCCTATTCTGCTAGCGGAAGCTGGCTGGCAAGTTAAGCCCTGTCCACTGCCGCTAATGGCTGGAAACAGTCTAGCCCATTTTGTCACTGCTCGAGTCCATCAGATTCGGAGTAAAGATTCACCCAGAATCGGACCTGAAACTCTCCCGTGTTGATCTAATTTTCTTGGGTCCCTTCTCGCAATGTTGTTGTCCTCCAATCCTTCCAAATTCCGCTAACGCTCACAACTCCTACACTCCAATGCTCTAAACTCAACCTTTCCATACTTGCTGCACCCCAACAACTCTTCCTCCCTTTCTCCTTTCAGATTCTAAGACCATTTCTTGGTGAAGGATCCAAATACCAAGACTCCTGCTCATCCTGACCCACAAGCAGTGCTGGAAAGGTGCATAGAATCATAGTCTCACACAGTGCAGAAGAGGCCCTTCAGCCCATCACATCTGTACCAACATCAAGAAACACATGGACTCTCACCTAATCCCATTTACCAGCACCCAGCCCATAGCCCTGATTGTTGTGATGTGCCAAGTGCTCATCCAGGTACTTTTCAAAGGATGTGAAGCACCCTGCTTCCACCATCCTCCCAGGCAGCATATCCATCACCACACTCTGGTTAAAATCTTTTTCCTCACATCGCTCCTAAACCTCCCCTCATGACTGATCCTTCAACTAAAGGGAACAGCTGCTCCTTATCCACTCTGTCCATGCCCCCCACAACCTTGTACACCTGGATCAGATCGCCCCTCAGTCTTCTCTGCTTCAACAAAAACAACCCAAGCCTATCCAACCTCTCTTCATAACTTAAATGTTCCATCCCAAGCAGCATTCTGGTGAATCTCCTCTGTACCTCCTTCAGTGCAATCACATCCTTCTGATAATGTGGTGACAAGAACTGCACACAGTATTCTAGCTGTGGCCTCACCAAAGTTCTATACAACTCCAACATTACTTCCTTGCTTTTGTAATCTATGCCTCAATTGATAAAGGCAGGTGTCCCATATGCCTTTTTCACCACCCTATTAACTTGCCCTTCCGTCTTCAGCGATCTATGGACAAAAACACCAAGGTCCCTTTGTTCCACAGAACTTCCTAGTGTCATGCAGTTCATTGAATACTTCCTTGTCAAATTACTCCTTCCAAAGAGTATCACCTCACACTTTTCATTGTTAAGTTCCATCTGCCACTCATCCTCCCATCTGACCATTCTGTCAATATCTTCTTGTAGTCCAAGACACTCAGCCTTACTATTGATCACCTTTGCCTCCTGAATCCAGCCCTTCACCTCTTGCCTCAGCAGCAGGGCTTCCTGAGTCCTCGGATACTTGACACAGAGCTGTTAAACCTATTGGTTAGTAAAAAAACTGAGGCGCATGGGCTCATTAACATATTATGACCTCTGGAGAGTAGATAATCAAGTTTATCAACATCCCCCAAACCTAAATGCTTCTGTCAATGCCAGATTCTTGAAGCAGGATGGGTCAGATTTCTGAGTTCTAAAATTTTATCCCCTACCTTCTCCGTTCCTCTCCGACTGATTCTAGGGGTTAATATTTGCCAACGATGCTTTTGATAAATTGTTTGTAATTTTAAAGAGATTAAGAACAGAAAAGAGACTGTTAGATTGGCACAAAGTTTCATGACCAGCTCAGTGCCAGGAGAAAAATAGCAAAACTAAATGAAGAAAATTACTTGAGAATAGCTGAACACATTTGCATCACTGGGAGAAATTTCCACCTGCTTTGGTGGTGAAAGAATTATCCATTCTACATTCTGTCCATTTTCCCTTTCCATTAACTTTAATTTTAAATGTTACATTTATATTTTAAATTACAATATAATTGTAATTATATTGTCTTTTTTTCTTTTGAGTTGTTTGTAGGAAAATGTCTTCAGGTTTTGTGGTGCTGTGGGTAGTGTCTCTGCCTCTGAGCTGGATGCTCCAGGTTCAAGTCCCACCTCAGCTAATGGCCAAGGAAGGTGTCAATGGCAGCTGGTAAGGGCAGGAGAGATTCCTGGTCAGCTGTGTGATGGAAAGGAATTGGAGCCTTTCACTTCATTACCAATAGTTCCAGGCTATAACATGTATGAGAAGTGTATGTTGCCACAACAACCCGGAGTCCCAGAATGAACTAACATGCCACTCTCCGTTTCAAGTGTTCTGCTGGGCATTGATGCGAAACCAGATCGGGTATTAATGCCTAAGTTGACTGTGGAATACCAATGTTGTTGTTATTATAATTTCCCCTAAAAGAGAGCTTTATAAAAATTCATTCATGGGATATGGGCATCGCTGGTTGGGCCAGCATTTATTGCCCATCCCTAATTGCCCTGAACTGAGGCCGTTGCCCTGGAATTGAGGCCATTTCAGAGGGCACTTAAGAGGCAGCCACATTGTTGGTCTGGAGTCACATGTAGGCCAGACCAGGTAAGGACGGCAGATTTCCTTCTCGAAAGGTCATTAGTGAACCAGATGAGTTTTTAAAACAATCAACAATGGTTTCATGGTCATCGTTAGACTTTATTTCCAGATTATTTATGAATTCAGATTTCACCATCTGCCATGGTGGGATTCGAATCCCATTCCCCAGAGCATTATGCTGGGTCTCTGGATTACTAGTCCAGCGACAGTGCTACTAAGCCACCATCTCCCTTGGCTCAACATGGCTGTCACTTTGAACATTTAGACTAGAATTTTCTGACAGTTCACGCACACTGCCACTGTAAGCGAGGACAGAGAATTTGGCGCTCAGCCAAATCTCTGTTCACCGCAGCGGGACCAAAAAGCCCTGCCAGTGCAAATAACCAGAATACTCAGCCCTGGTCTGAAAGGCATCGAAATCATCTCCAAGGTTATCATGGTTCCACTTGTGTCCCATTATGAAGTAAAATAAGTTGAAGAAGAAGGCAGATGCTGGAGTTATTTGGTTTAGTCAGAGATATTAGCGAGTCACCGTTTTACTAATGTATGCTGGAGGAAGTTCGCAAAAAAAAATGAGCCAGTGAGCTTTTGAAAATATTCTAAACAAACCGAAATGTGAGTCAAGAAAAGTAGCAGGCATTCAAGGCAAATGTACACAAATGGCCAGCCTTACAACTCTCTTTTTGTGAGAAATGACAAAGTTGATTGTGAAAGGAAAGTCGCAGACACTGCAGTGCTGTGTCATGTTCTTGGCCAGTCGCCCTGCAACACCCACTTGCCTCCAGGAGATGCCACGAGATCCTACCCACCCAGAAAAGTCGATAGGATCTGGGACAATGAGTGTTTATTATCAGACACAGCCGTGACATTGTTCCTGTGGCACGAGAAGGGCTGATGAGAGATCCCTCAGCTGCACGGCCCTACTTTGTCTCCCACCAACAAACAGCACTTTGGAATTCCACTCTTGGCAGGGTGAAGGGAAGTAGGTTTTGCAAACAAGCTCATTTCAAAGGAGCCTTTGGGTTCAAGTGGGCCTGATCAGGGCTATTACAGGCACCAGGCATAACGGAGCATTGTTTTCTCAGCATCAGCCGCCCTGACTGAATGTGAAGCAATTGGGATTGTGGTAAATATGCTTGAGTGTAAGACAATGAAGAGAAACGTAATACAGGGAGGACTGGAAGGATTTGGGAGAAGAAGTGTGTCTCTACTCCTTTAGGCATCTTATTGTAGTTCAGGTTTCAGAGCAGTATCTGCAGTGTGTGATGCAGCACAGACGGACATGGCTTACTCTGCTAGCTGTGTCCTATTAGTAGACTGGCAGCAAAGAAATGCACAGAACTTTGCTTAGCAACACCCAATATGTCATTTATATATAGAATTACATTAAGTTTACAGAGCAGAAATAGATCATTCAACCCCACTGCTCTGTGCCATTTACACGATAAGAAGTCTCACAACACTAGGTTAAAGTCCAACAGGTTTATTTGGTCGCACTTATGCTACCAAATAAACCTGTTGGACTTTAACCTGGTGTTGTGAGACTTCTTACTGTGCTCACCCCAGTCCAACGCCGGCATCTTCACATCACCGTTTACACTCCACAGGAGCTTCCTCAGCATATCCTTTCATTCCATTCTCCCTCATCTGCTTATTTAGCTTCTACTTAAATGTATCTATACAATTTGCCACAACTACTGCATAAGGTTGCACATTCTTAACACTCTGTGACTAAAGAAGCTTCTCCTTCTTTATTCTTTATTGGATTTATCCACGACTATCTTACATTTATTGTGCCCACTTTTGGTTTCCACCACAATTGGAACCATTTTCTTTACACCTGCCTTATCAAATGCTTTCATCATTTTAAAGACCTCTATTCCGTTGCCCTTCAGTCCCTCTTCTCTGGAGAAGGGTCCCTGCCTGGTCAATGTTCCACGCTAATTATATCCTCTCAGTTCTGGTATCTTCATTATGAGTTTTTATTTTTGCATCTTCTCCAATAGTTCATTATCTTTTTATAACATGGAAACTAGAACTGTCTGAGACAGTACTGAATTTCAGCATTAACACTGAGCCAAATGCTTTGACGGTTCGGTGCCAAAATTATTATATTCCCAAGAGATAGGGGATAAAACTCTCCGAGGCCACCAACAGGCCTCGCATGTAATGGATAACTAATCAGGAAATCACCAGCACTTTGTCAATGGTGCGGAGCCCCTAACATAGGCCAGAACATTTAGCAAGATCGATTCTAATATATATACATATATATATATTTCCATCTATAGATATAGAGGGCAGAATTTTCCCAAAATTGCACAGAGTGCTGGATCAGGTGAGGACCACTGTGTGAAACTCGCCCGTTTCACAGAAGCTTTTTGTCACCTGACTTAAAAGCACTCTGTGCAATTTCAGAGCACTGGTTGTCTTTGTATATTACTGTTTGTAATATATATAAATGATTTGGAGGAAAATGTAACTGAGGATTGATTAGTAAGTTTGTGGACGACACAAAGGTTGGTGGATTTGCGGATAGTGATGAGGACCATCAGAGGATACAGCAGAATATGGATCAGTTGGAGACTTGGGCAGAGAGATGGCAGATGGAGTTTAATCTGGACAAATGTGAGGTAATTACTGGCACTGGAGCGGGTCCAGCGGAGATTCACACGGATGATCCCAGGAATGGTAGGCCTGACATACGATGAACGTCTGAGGATCGTGGGATTATATTCATTGGAGTTTAGGAGGTTGAGGGGAGATCTGATAGAAACTTACAAGATAATGAACGGCTTAGATAGGATGGACGTAGGGAAGTTGTTTCCATTAACAGGGGAGACTAGGACGCGGGGGCACAGCCTTAGAATAAAAGGGAGTCACTTTAGAACAGAGATGAGGAGAAATTTCTTCAGCCAGAGAGTGGTGGGTCTGTGGAATTCATTGCCACAGAGGGCTGTGGAGGCCGAGACGTTGAGCGTCTTCAAGACAGAAATTGATCAATTCTTGATTTCTCGAGGAATTAAGGGCTATGGGGAGAGAGCGGGTAAATGGAGTTGAAATCAACCATGATTGAATGGTGGAGTGGACTCGATGGGCCGAATGGCCTTACTTCCGCTCCTATGTCTTATGGTCTTATGGTCTTATGGTAATGCATTTTAGAAGGTCTAATACAGATAGGGAATATACAGTAAATGGCAGAACTCTTAAGAGTATTGATAGGCAAAGGAATCTGGGTGTACAGGTACACAGGTCACTGAAAGTGGCAGTGTAGGTGGAGAAGGTAGTCAAGAAGGCATATGGCATGCTTGTCTTCATCGGCCAGGGTATTGAGTTTAAAAATTGGCAAGTCATGTTGCAGCTTTATAGAACCTAAGTTAGGCCACACTTGGAATATAGTGTTCAATTCTGGTCGCCACACTACCAGTAGGATGTGGAGGCTTTGGAGAGGGTACAGAAAAGATTTACCAGGATGTTGCCTGGTACGGAGGGCATTAGCTATGAGGGGAGATTGGAGAAACTTGGTTTGTTCTCACTGGAGCGACGGAGGTTGAGGGGAGACCTGATAGAAGTCTACAAGATTATGAGGGGCATGGACAGAGTGGATAGTCAGAAGTTTTTTCCCAGGATGGAAGAGTCAATTACTAGGGGGCGTAGGTTTAAGGTGCAAGGGGCAAGGTTTAAGGGAGATGTATGAGGCAGATTTTTTACACAGAGAGTAGTGGGTGCCTGGAACTCATTGCCGGGGGAGGTAGTGGAAGTGGATACGGTAGTGACTTTTAAGGGGCATCTTGACAAGTACATGAATAGGTTGGGAATAGAGGGATATGGTCCCCAGAAGGGTAGGAGGTTTTAGTAAGTCGGGCAGCATAGTCGGTGCAGGCTTGGAGGGCTGAAGGGCCTGTTCCTGTGCTGTAATTTTCTTTGTTCCCTTGTTCTTTGGTGAGGGTCACACAGCCAAGAGTGGGGGCAGGGTCTAAACATGCCGGCAATGCCAGGATTCTGAGAGGAAATTTTAAAGGACATCTGGTCTCAAAGTTACATTTATGGCATCTCCTTCCCACCCCCATGGAGGTCGGGATCCTCCCCCCTGTCATCCCCCAACATCCGCCACCTTAACCTGACATTAGGGCACCCCTCTTACAGTCATCGGGGCTATCCGCTCCTCACTTGAAGTCATTACAGCTCTCCCCTCCCCCCTTGCAATTGCCTGGGTTCTTCCTCCTCCCCTCCCCCCTTGCGGTCCCCAGGGTTCTCCGTCCCCCCTTGCAGTCATCAGGGCTCTTTCCTCTTCCCTCCCCCTTATCATCATAAGGGGAAGCCCCCCGATAGAGGAGATTTAACCCCCCTGCCAGAGCCCCCTTGGCACTGACCCATCATGTCATAGCCCACTTCATGTGCCCCCTTGGCAGTATCCCCTCGGCAGTGCCCACTTGGCAGTACCAGGTGCCAGGGGCAATGCCCAGCCCTGGTGCCCAACTCTTGGGGCCTCCAGGCATGGCCATCATAACTGGCTTTCGCTTTGTGGTTTTCTCAGTTCACACCGCTGAGGGGGAGGATATGTCGTGCGCAGACACTATGGCGTAAAGCCCTTCAATTATATTAAAATTTATGTTAAATTATAGAGATCAAGTTCAGGCCATCACTGAGTGCGAATCTGACCACATCACCAGCAGGAGGTGGGGTAGATCTCAAACCGAGATCTTGCCGGCACAAATCCCATTTTGGCCCTCTTGCAAGATTTAGCAGCCATAACGAGATTTGAATCCGCGGCGAAGGGGCCACTAGATCTCGCCCATTATATGTAGATATAAAGTAAATATAGGACTGGTTTTGTGGGCAGAAAAGTGGCAAACGGAATTCAACTCGAAGAAGTATGAGGTGTTGCATTTGGGGAGGTCAAGCAAGGCAAAGGATTACACAGTGAATAGGGGGATACTGAGAGGTGTTGAGAAAGTGAGAGATCTTGGAGTGAATGTTCACAGATCCCTGAAGGTGGCAGGATGAGTTTATAAAGTGGTTAAGGAGGCGCATGGAATAATTTCATTTATTAGCTAATGCATAGAATATAAGAGCAGGGAGCTTATGCTGGAATGCTATAAAACATCAGTTAGGCCATATCTTGAGTACTGAATGCAATTCCAGTCATCTCATTACAGAAAGGATGTCATTCCATTCGAGAGAGTACAGAGGAGATTTACAAGGATGTTGCCAGGACTGGAAAATTGCAACTCTGAGGAAAGATTTGATAGACTGGGTTTGTTCTCCTTGCAACAGAGCAGGCTGAGGGGAGATTTGATTGAGATGTACAAAACTGTGAGATGCCTGGATAGAGCAGATGGGAAAGGCTTATTTACTTTAGCACAGAGAGGTCAGTGACAAGGGGGATAGATTTAAAGTGATTAATAGAAAGATTAGTGGGGAGATGAGGAAAACCGTTTTCACCTAGAGGGTTGCCAGGGTCTGGAAGGCACTGCCCAAAAGGATAGTAATGGCAGAAACCTTCAACTCATTTAAAAGGTGCCTGGGTAAGCACCTCAAGTGCCATAACCTGCAAGGCTATCTACCAAATGCTGGCAAATGAGATTAGGCTGGATGGCCCAAGTGCAGACACGGTGGACCAAGTGGCCTCTTTCTGTGATGTAAAGTTCTATGATTTTATAATGTAAATCATTCAAAGTTCCTTTCCACATCTGTTCAGCATCAAAGGTATATCTAATTTTAATTGTACACTCTATTCCCAGGAACATTAGAATTGTGGATTTTGGAAAAACCTAACAGCCGTGAAACAATTAAATCCTCTTCCCTGTGTTGGCTTGCATTGGCTTTAGTCTGTCAAAATTTCAAATGTAGAACTTTCCTCCTTGTTTTTAAACCTCTTCATAGGCTACCCATCCCAATCCCTGTCATCTTCTCAATCCACCCCCACCGAGCACAGTAGCACAGTGATTAGCACTGCTGCCTCACAGCGCCAGGGACCCAGGTTTGATTCCCGGCTTGGGTGACTGTCTGTGTGGAGTTTGCACATTCTCCCTGTGTTTGCGTGGGTTTCCTCCGGGTGCTCCGGTTTCCTCTCACAGTCCGAAAGACATGCTGGTTAGGTGCATTGGCCATGCTAAATTCTCCCTCAGTGTACCTGAACAGGCACCGGAGTGTGGCGAGTAGGCGATTTTCACAGTAACTTCATTGCAGTGTTAATGTAAGCCTACTTGTGACAATAATAAATAAACTTAAACTTAAATATTGGCAAGTAAAACTTCCAAGAAAATTGAAAAAGGACTGCACAAGTCCAGATATCTGAGAGTCTCAATGACTGTTATATAGTTTCAACACATGTCTGATTTTGCGCAACTGATGTGCAGTTACTTCCAAAATAACTTTGGGCCAATTTTGGGGGAGAGTCAGCCATGGCTATCTTATAGCTGTATCGCCACTAGTAGCTATTGATGTTTGTCTGTATTGGCAGGGAAGGAGTTAATTGTTAAAATCAATATATACATCCACATAGGCACTAAGTCTGCCTTGATCCAGTGACACAGCTAGCCTTGAAGCTGCCAGTGGAGGTCTCACTTTAAAATAAAAGCCATCACAGTAAGTCACCACAGTAACTTGACAACCAAAAAATATGACTCCCTGGGCTTGCATGCAGTCAAGGAAACCTAGGCACTTGTTGATAAATCTCCCAACTTTCTGTATACACCACACATTGGGTTGTTCTATTGTTTGTTGTTAGCACAATACTTGTTGATGATATCAACTAATCGTGTGATTATATGTGAACAGGTCAATCTTACATTTTGCTTTTTTCAGATTTGGAAGGTTGCTGTAAGCACTCAAATTGTGATCATCGTGTGTTCAGGTGTAGTGACTGTATGGCCCTGCTGACATCTTGCACAGGTTCATCAACTCCTTCATATCCTGCATTCTGCATAATTTGATGGCATGTTTTATAAAGTTCATTCCTTTAAAACTAACTCTTGCCCAATAATGAGCCAAAAAGGGCAGCACTGTGGCGCAGTGGTTAGCACTGCTGCCTCACAGCTCCAGGGACCTGGGTTCGATTCCTGGCTTGGGTGACTGTCTGTGTGGAGTCTGCACGTTCCCCCCGTGTCTGCGTGGGTTTCCTCCGGGTGCTCCGGTTTCCCCCCACAGTCTGAAAGACATGCTGGTTAGCTGCATTGACCCAAACAGGAATGTGGTGACTGGGAGAATTCTGCAGTAACTTCATTGCAGTGTTAATGTAAGCCTTACATGTGATGCTAATAAATAAACTTTAAAAAGATTTGCATTTTTCATGGTAATTTCAACTCCTGGGGTAAAAATGTTGATAAGGTCTCTTTGATGGGATTGCAATGTGCAATTAATTAGCTGATTAAGGTGATGCAAGCAAACTTCATGTTGCCTGCTCATCTGCATGATTTGAGCCCGTCGCCTGGTGCTGAACACAATGCTGACTGCTTGTGTGCTCAGCCCAGGTTTGTGTGTGTCCAGCACAAGTTCCAACTCAGTTCTCAAACCTGGTCTGTTTTTCTTAAAGTGAAGATGTATTCTGCCTGCTGCAGAAGAAAAAGACTTGTATTGAACCTCACGTGAGTGGCCAAAGTCAGTGAATGCATATTCAAATGTCACATCCTACCCCTCCATGCCACTGACCACTGCTCAATGCGCCACACTCACATTGATAACCCCTAGCAAGCAGGACCCGATTTAAAAAAACTGTATAGCAGTACAACAGCCCACATGGCTGCCCTAGTCCCCTACATGTCTTCTGCCCAAGAGAGGACTCCCTTGGTCCTGAGGGGCTGAATTTGCCTACTTCTTCTCCTAATTCCTATGTTCCTATGCCCCCCTAACGAGGTGACCCTCATTCTTCTCTGTTTTCTTTAAAGGGACAATCACCACAAGTCACCACACATGCCTCACCTCACCTTTGCGCACTGTTGCAAACCTTACATCCATACCCCACAGCTTCCATTTACTTCCAGCTATTCAGCTATGTGAGGCATATGGCCCAGGCACAGTGCAGCACACTCACTGACACTCTTCCCTCGTTCTTGCAGGATAACAGGAGGGGGCAGGGGGCAGGGGTCAGGCTTGGCTGCAAGATGTGAACACCTTTAACAATACAATACTTCCACTAATTCTGCAGCCACAGAAGAAAGGCAAAATTACCTCACCTAAAAGTTGTATGGTGATCCCTTTATAGATTAGGTGGGATGTCCCTCACCTCATGCTGCCCTCAATTGTATACTTCCACTGCTCTTGAAGCATGCCCACATTCACATCCTTCCTAAGATGGCGATGGGCATGGGCATGGATAATGCTGGAAGTTGACGAGGGCTGGACCCGACACCGTTTTTCTGAACTTTGGCTTCCTCATGCCAAAATCAGTGGTGCAATGGACTTGAATTTTCCAGCGTTGATAGGATGGATATATTTGAATCAAGTAGTGGTGATATGTGTAGGCTTAATTAAGTTGAACCTTTTCCTATATCCCAATGCGATGAGGAATAAGCACAATGGAGCGAAGGCTTTTGAGGAATTGGCGGCACAGAATGCAGCCTTCTTCCTAATAAAAACTTTGTTTTATGTGAGTTTTTCTTTGTCAAACAGCATTTGGTCTCTGAAAAGTTAGAAACATTACATGGCATTGAGCGATGTCCAAATGTAAATTCATAACCCCCAGAAGTGAAGTTTGTTTCATGATGTTCAAGGGGCTTTTCCAGAGATCATTGGCTTAAGGTCATTTTGTCAGCTGCAATATTCCAGGCTCTAGAGCGAAAGGTATCTTCATGGTTTGAATGCTGATGCCTGGAAACATGCAGTAAAATGATCTCCATTAGCAGATGTAGGAAAGGAAGATGAATTGATTTTGATTATAAGTCACCTATTGAAACGTTCTACTCAACGTGAGACTGTTATCACCAATGCCAATCAATTAGTCGGGTGCATCTCAACATGTATTAAAACAAGTTACCTTACAACGTCACAAGTATGCCATCTTTGGAGTATAGGCTGGAATTCTCCCATCCTGCCCACCACTGGAATTTGAGCAGGCAGATTGCAAACAATGTGAAACCCCATTGACAATTGGGTGGGAATTTCCAGCTTTTAGACCAGAGAATTCCACCCATAGTGTGCAGTTGTGGTCATCAAAAGACAGTACTATATTATTAAAGTCTCAGAGAAAAGTAAAATGATGTTCTGAAAAGCATCTTGTGTGTATGAATCTGTATTTATTAGATAAAATAGATTGAAAGGATAATTGAGTACTGGCTATTATACAATCAATTAGTTAAACTCTGGGAGAACCTAGTCTTGCTGGAGCTTTCTTTGTGCTTTGCTAAGAAATCTCAGCAATATATCTCAACCCATCAGTGTGTAAGAAAGCATCAGTGTGTTTCCAGGTATGTATGTATATAATCCACATCAGCCTTCCCTGGAATGTGAAGTAAACAGATATGGAATACCAGTATTATGTTCAATTCTGGTCACCACACTACAGGAAGGATGTGGAGGTTTTGAAGAGGGTGCAGAAGAAATTTATCAGGATGCTGTCTGGATTAGAGGGTATGAGCCTTAAGGAGAGGCTAGACAAACTAGAGTTGTTTTTTCTGGAGCAGCGGAGGCTGAGGTGAGACCTGACAGAAATCTATAAAATTATGAGAGGCATAGATGGGGTTGACAGTCAGAATCTTTATGGGCGGCACGGTAGCACAGTGGTTAGCACTGCTGCTTCACAGCTCCAGGGTCCCGGGTTCGATTCCCGGCTCGGGTCACTGTCTGTGTGGGGGTAGGGCCTGGGTGGGATTGTGGTCGGTGCAGACTCGATGGGCCGAATGGCCTCCTTCTGCGCTGTAGGGTTTCTATGATTTCTATGATTTATCCTAGAGTTGAAATGTCTAATACAAGGGGTCATGCACTTAAGGTGAGAGGGGGAAAGTTCAAAGGAGATGTGAGGGGCAAGCTTATTGACACAGAGGGTGGTAGGTGTCTGGAACACGCTGCCAGGGATGGTGGTGAAGGCAGATACAATAGGGGCATTTAAGAGGCGTTTAGATAAGCACATGAATGTGCAAAGAATAGAGGGATATGGACCAGGGGAAAGCAGAAGGGATTAGTTTAATCTGGTGTCATGTTTGGCACACAGCATTGTGGGCCGAAGGGCCTGATCCTGTGCTGTACTGTTCTATGTTCTAGAGGAAAATCATGAGTCTAAAGGCAGGAAAGCTTTGCATTCTATCAAATGCTGCTTTTCCTGTCAAAGCTACAGAAGGCTGCATATTATACCTCAGCTGGACACTGTTTACACAGTTAGGATGCAACGGTGAATCACGTATGTTGGTGTGGCTGTGTAGAGTCTAAACACATGTAAACAATACATAGCAACTGCATATTTTTCTGTACTCGCTCGATGAGGGAGCAAGATGTTGTAAATGACATGGAATGGCATCACCATGATTCAAACCTGGGCCTGTACTTTGATCTGTTGTAAATGTGTGTATGATATTTTCCAGCAGCAATTAAATAAAAAAAAGACTCGCATTTATATAGCATCTCCCGCAGTTTAATATCATACCAAGTAGCATAACTATCCAGTGAAGAAAATCAGAATATTCTAAACAGAAATAAAATGATCAGAGTAGAGATAAGATTAAGAATTTGAATCCATGTTAATTATTACCTGTTATATTATTGAAAATTGTTTTAAAATATGATTGCTGTTTTCACAGAGTGAAAATGGTAATTGGGGTCGGAGTTTACCGACAAGCCTGCCAGGGTCAGAGTTATCCTTCCAGTTCACCTGGCATAGAACATTATTTCCTTAGCCTGGTGTTTACTGTTAACAATAGTGGTAATGGTTAACATCTCCATTAGAATAGCAGAGAGCGAATGTCATAAGAACACGAGAAACATGTGTGTCCATTATCACCGGCAGCAGCAAATTTCTAATCTCTCAACTCCAATTATTTTGATTTGAATTTTTTTTATTCATTTGTGGGACATGGGGGTCGCTGGCTGACCAGCATTTATTGCCCATCCCTAGTTGCCCTTGAGAAGGTAGTGGTGAACTGAATGGTTTTCTAGGCCATTTCGGAGGGCAATTGAGAGTCAACCACATTGCTGTGGCTTTGAAGTCACGAGTAGGCCAGACCAGGCAAGGACAGCAGATTTCCTTCCCTAAAAGACATTAGAGAGCCAGGTGGGTTTTTACAACAATCAGCGATGGTTCCATCAGTAGATTCTTAATTCCAGATTTTTTTTATTGAATTCAAATTCCACCATCTGCTGTGGCAGGATTCGAACCCGGGTCCCCAGAACATTAGTTAAGCTTCTGGATTAATAATCTAGCAATAATACCATTAGGCCATCGCCTCCGCAAGTGTGTTTGTAACAGTAACAATGGTTGACAAATTTTGTCCTCAAATTTGATGTTCTACTGATATTATCACACAAGTTACACAGGAGTACAGGGCAGGAGTAATCCATTTGGCTCCTGTACTTTGACTGAGCAGTCACATGGGCAAGGGAGAAGTGGATTTTTGACATACTGCCAGCTGAACATGCGCAATAGAAAGTGGGCATGATTGCATAAACGAATTTCATTGGTAAAACTTGAATTATCCTGATATGTACTGGAATAGTAAAGAACAGTGAGCAGGGAGAGTTTCTGAAGTGTGTTCAGAAAAAATATCTTGATCAGTAGATTTCAAAACCAACATGGAAGAAGGCATTGTTGGATTTGGTTCTGGGTTTGAGGTGTTGTACAAACCTGTGTATTTTAACCTCTTTAACAAATAAAGACACAAAGTCGACTTTAAATACATAAATTTAAATACATTATTCTGTAGCTACTTAAACAACAGTAAATACTTGCAATGCATAAACCAAATACTCACTATGTGTTACTTGAATTAACTTAAGGTTGATTTCCACTTGCAATTATACCTGGCCAGGATTTTGTTGTCACATGGAATCAGTCCTTTGTTCTCTTCTTCCAGATGTTGTCTCTCCTTGTGAGCTTGGTCCCCGGGTTCTTCACACTGCCCTTCCTGAACAAGCTCTTTGTGTTAACAGAGTTAAGCACCAAAAGTTCCTTGGTAACAAGCCAATGAATTGATCAGAAACCCCAATTGCACTGTTCAATTAGGCCAATCAAATAGAGTCAGAGTTTTAACAACACCAGGTTAAAGTCCAACAGGTTTATTTGGTAGCAAATGCCATTAGCTTTCGGAGCTCTGCTCCTTTGTCAGATGGAGTGGATATCTGCTCTCAAACAGGGCATACAGAGACAAAAAAATCAAGTTACAGGATACTGATTAGAATGCGAATCTTTACAGCTAATCAGGTCTTAAAGTTACAGACAATGTGAGTGGAGGGAGCATTAAGCACAGGTTAAAGAGATGTGTATTGTCTCCAGACAGGACAGCCAGTGAGATTCTACAAGTCCAGGAGGCAAGCTGTGGTGGTTACTGATAGTGTGACATGAACCCAAGATCCCGGTTTAGGCCGTCCTCATGTGTGCGGAACTTGGCTATCAGTTTCTGCTCAGCAACTCTACGCTGTCGTGTGTCGTGAAGGCCACCTTGGAGAACGCTTACCCGAAGATCAGAGGCTGAATGCCCATGACCGCTGTAGTGCTCCCCCACAGGAAGAGAACAGTTTTGCCTGGTGATTGTCAAGCGGTGTTCATTCATCTGTTGTCGTAGCGTCTGCATGGTTTCCCCAATGTACCATGCCTCGGGGCATCCTTTCCTGCAGCGTATCAGGTAGACAATGTTGGCCGAGTTACAAGAGTAGGTACCGTGTACCTGGTAGATGGTGTTCTCACGTGAGTCAAATAGAGCCAATCAAATAGAGCCAGGGTAGTGGTATTGGTCACTCGAGACGTCATTATGTCAGGGTCCTTGAAGTACCTATTGTTTACATTCCAATGCCCAGATAAGGAACACTGGCTCCAACCATCTGTAAAGAACTCCTCCCCGCCAAGGACAAGCTATTATATCTGACACCTTGCGTCCTCTAACAAGTTCCAGGCCACAGGCCACAAAAAATCCCAGCATAGTGAAAAACAACTTTAACCAAAAATCGGGTTTGCTTGATTGAAGATCTTTCAGCATATCAAAAGTTAAAACTCTGCAGACCATTCAGACACAGTGGTGGGTCAAGTGGATCAATTGGCAGCCACGGAGCATTTAGGGGACAGCGATCATACTACACAAGGTTTGGGTTAGCCATGGAAAAAGCTAGAATCCAAAGTAAAAATACTGAATTTGAGGAGAACCGATTTCAGCAGGGTGTGAACGATTCTATCCCAGGTAAATTGGAATCAAAGATTGGCAAGCATGTGTGAAGAGGATGAGAACATGGTGGAGTATCTGGAGTAACTGGAGAAAAGCACTGGAAGACAAGGGTATGAAGATTAGGAGACCAGAGACCCAATATACAGATTGTCAGTTTGAGTCCAGAGGATCAGGCTGAAGGTGTAAAGACTTGGAACAAATGAGTAGATTCAGGTACATGGGATAAATGGTGGCAGAAGATGGAAGTATGGAAATTAAGCAATGGATTAGCTCTGGTGGGATTAATTGAAAGAAGAGCAATGGATTGTTACGTGATAGAAAAGTGTCACTGAAACTTAAAGGAAGGAACAGTTATGAGACTGGCCTTGTTATATTGTGCAGAAACTCAGGCACATCAAGAAGAGAGGAATAATAACTGGATACTAATGAGGTATGGGTGCTGAGATGGATGTGTGGAGTGATGAGAAAGGACAAATCAGGAACAGCATATCAGGGAGTAAATAAAGATTGTGGAAACATCGAAGAAAGTAGCCAAAAAGAGTTTTACATTGTATGGTCACATATTGGAGAGAGAAAGTACAGGTGGTGAGGTGAATAATGGGTATAAGATTGCCAGGAAGAAGGAGAAGGGGAAGGTCTAAGATCAGATGGAAAGATGTGGTGGCAAGACATTTAAATACAATGGAATTGGAAGAGGAATGGGTGGCTGACAGGAGGAGATGGAAAATCAACCAGCATTGCGGCAACACCAAGTAAAATGGAAGAAACCAAAAAAAAGAAGTAACAGGGGTTGTAGTGGTATACATAAACTTCCAAAGGCATTTGGTAAATGTTGATAGACTTGTAAGCAAAGCTGAAACCCATGGATTAAAATGGACAGTGGCAACCTAGATACAAAGTTATATGAATGATAGGAAATGGGAAGTAGTGGTGAGTGTTTGTTTTTCAGATTGGAGGAAGGTCGTTCCCCAGAAGTTGATACTAGGACTGCTGCTTTTCTTGATAAATATAAATGATTGTACTTAGATGTACAGGACTGAATCTCAAAGTTTGCTGATGACATAAAGCTTGGAAGTATTGTGACTGTGAGGTGGATAGTGATAGACCTCAAGAGGACAGATACAGGCTGGTGTAATGGTTGGATACTTGGCAGATGGAATTTAATGAAGGTAAGTGTGAAGCGATACATTAATAGAAAGAAAAGGAGAGACAGCACAAAATTGAGGATTCAATTCTAAATTGGATGCTGAAGCAGAGACCTGGAGGTGGATAAATAATTGAAGATGTCAGAATGGGTTCAAAAAGTGGTTAAAAAGGCAAACATGATCCAGCACCTTATAAACAGAGACGTGAAGTACAAAAGTGGTGAATCTTTATAAAACACAAGTTCAACCTTAACTGGAGTACTGCTCCCAATTTTGGGCACTGCACTTTAAGAAAGATATGTATGTTTTGGAGAAGGTACAGAAAAGATTTACAAAAATGGTTCCAAGGTTGAGGGACTTGAGTTACGAGGATGAATTAGAGAAGCTGGAGTTGTTCTCCTCAGAGAAAAGAGAGTTTAGAGGATTTTTGATAGAGGTGTTCAGAATCAGGAGGGGTCTAGAGGGAGTAGGTAGAGGGAAATAGTTCCCATTGGCAAACTGGTCAAGAAGCAGAGCACACCGATTTAAGTTGCTTGGCAAAAGTACCGACACAAGAAACACCTTGTCTATGCAGCAAGTGGTTAGGAGCAGGAACACACTGCCTCAGAGTGTGGTGGAGGCTGATTCAATTGTGGCTTTCAAAAGGGGATTGGATAAGCATCTGAAAGAGACAAAAATTCTCAGGTTGAAAGGAAATGCGAGTCACTGTGTTGGTCTTGCAGGAAACCAGCAGGGACAAATGGCCACCTCCTGTGCTGTAGACACTCTATAATTCCATGGAATCCCTCACCATTAAAACATGAGTGTTTTAACAATAAGCTTTTATGTTTTATTCTGGATGAATGCAAAGCGATAAAAAGCGAACAGCAGTTATGTGTTTTTAATTTTACATTTAGGAAATGACCAGCAAGAGTCAGAGAACTGTCCATTCTCTTTTTTCACAAGCCTTCCTGGAATTTTGTAAGACTATTATATACCACCCATAAAGCAAGTTTTACATATTACATTTGGGCTCCAACTTCATTTCCTGCTCTTACCTCATCCAGAAACTTCAACAGCTAATGTTCCAGTTCTGACAAACTGGCTTATTCACTCCTTTCTGGATTTCACAAGAATTCCTCGAATCTGCCTCCTACATTTGTGGAGAAGTAGCTAACGTTGATTAATAATGATCTCATAACCACAATCACCACACAGAACTTTTGTCCGTACCAAGCAGAACTGTTGGTCTGCAAAGGAGTGTTGGGGTCTTCACAAACACATTTGGCCTCTTGAAGCAGGTAGAGAAAAGAAAGATGGAAATAATAGTTAGGGAAGATGAGAGTGCAGGGAGAAAATGGTCGAGTGGTATTGCCACTAGACCATTAATCCAGAAACTCAGCTAATGTTCAGCGATCACAGCAAATGGTGGAATTTGAATTCCATAAAAAAAGCCTGGAATTAAGAATCTACCGATGTCCATTAAACCATTGTCAGAAAAACCCATCTGGTTCACTAATGTCCTTTAGGGAAGGAAATCTACTGTCCTTACTTGGTCTGGCCTACAAGTGACTCCAGAGCCACAGCCAGAGCCACGGTTGATTCTCAACTGCCCTCTGAACAAGGGCAATTAGGGATGGGCAATAAATGCTGGCCTAGCCAGTGACACCCATGTCCCACGAATGAATATTTTTTTTGAAAAGAGGCAGAGTGTAACCATATCCTCTGGTGGGGGAGGATTTTGGAATGGGGGTGGGACGGGGGCACATAACCTTAAAATTAGAGCTAAACTCTTCAGGGGTGATGCCAGAATTTCTCCACTCCAAGGATAATGGAAATCTGAGGCTGTCTCTGCCAAAAGAGGTTAAGGTTAGATCAATTTTTAAAAAACGACAAAACTGAGATTGGTCAAGTTTCGGAGGATAAGGGTATTAAGAGTCAAAGACCGAACTGAAACAAGTGAATGGAGTTAAGATATCGATCACCCATGATCTAATTGAATGTGGAACAGTCGGAAGAGGCTGGATGATCATTGCAAAATCTTTCATCAAAACAAGCGTCCAATATAACAGCTTCTGTCTAAATGAGCAGTTTAATGGGATCTTGAAATTACTTACCACATACCTGATAGTTGGTATGACAGTTTACAAGATGAGACAGATCAAGCTGGACAGCTGTTTATGGGTTTTAACCATGACTATCAAGAGTGTGATGTTTCCTTTCCATCTGAGTGACAGTAATCGGACTGGTGACATCCGCAGTAAGATCATCCTGACAAACGTTTAACACTGAGGTTACGATTGATTGCCTTCTTCAAACCAGGTCGGATTCTCATCATGGGCCGGAGATTTATTCTAACGATTAGTTTGTCTGATAATGCTCCTGTGAAGGTGCCCCTGAGTGTTTTGCGGCATTCAATGTGCTATATTAATGGATATTGTTGTTGTTGTGATGTCAGCAAAGCAGAAATAATTGTCAATGAATGGGAAAAGGGGTTTTCCCTCGATTACCCATCATCAGTTTCACCTGATTAAAAAGAGGGAAAGCAGGCAATCCTGAACAGTAATGATAATTAATAACACCTCTTCACTCCCAGAGAGAGAAGGAAATAGAAACCTGGCTGTAGCCCATTACCATCAACGTAATGCCGACAGTCACACCAGACTTAACTGTCAATTGAAATGTCATGATGTTTTACAGGTATCTCAAGTGAAAATATCCTAACATTGGAACAGAGGGCACTGAATCAACGCCACAACACAGCAGTCGTGCAAATCGAATTGCTGCTTCAGTCTTTATTATGCTATCACTAAAAATACATGAGGAGAAAAAAAATCAATCCAAATCCATTTGAGCTATCATTCCGCTTAAAGAAGTTTAGGCTGAACTGGTGGAGCTTCAGTTTCTTGAGAATTTTAACCTATGTTCTATCAATCATGTTTCTGCACATGGGTGCACACACTTGATTTAAGCTTTCTGTTTGTAAAATGCTTCAGGATTTCAGCATTGTCCATCACAGTCAGCCTGAGGTCCAGTAGAAAAAAAATGACTACCTTACTCATCCATCTGACAAAAACTGTGCAAAGTCAAGGAGACTCATATGAAAAGTTAAATGGGGTTGAGCAGAATATCACAATCAGGCCAAAGCAGATAAATCTACACTGGCTGGACAGAGTTTATTAAAACTTGCTCTTTGAAGCTATTACTGTTACTCAAGCACTTTACTGGATAAGTGCATCATGTGATGTAAAACGTCAGCACACAAACCAGGGAAGTCCAAGGTTTGACATCTACTTAGTACTGAATTTGTCGATCTGAGGTATAGGGATTGGGAATGGGCAGAACATTTAGCCTCAGTTTCCCCGGGTTAGGTATATTCAGGGAACCTGCTCCTGAGCCTAGGAGGGGGAAGGAGGGTTGGGTTTGGGTTATCATGCTTTCCAGTTAATCAACTGGGAAACACTGAAGCCTAGAATGGGCTAGAGTTTGCAATAGTTTGCACGAATATTATCAGTGCAAAATAGATTCAATCAGTGTCCCAGTGAAGGGAAGGAGACTCAAGTGGAGCCAAATTTGTTTTTGTGCTGTGTACCCAATGTAATAATTGAGCTCTTTATTAAGGCACAGATATTAGCAGGCATATTTTAAAAGTTTTATATGTACATTCAGATTTTGCACATTAATGAGGGCAAAATTGTTGTCCTTGGGAAAATCAACAAAACCTAAATCAAACAACAGAATTTCGGGAACTCTCAGGATGATATTCTCAGAACTGCCATTCTTTCCGTTACTCTTCGACAATATAAACACATTGCCAACTAATGTTTGCAAGCACGCATGGAATGACATGTACTGGACTTAGTTTAATTCATTGCTTTTGGAGGCTTAAGTTTAATTCATTGCTTTTGGAGGATTAAGCAGCTTTCTGTGCCAAGATTAGCTCATTTTAAGGGTAAAATAGGACACTTTTGGGATGCACACCAGTTTGATCCTGGAAGTTCAGGAATGGCTAGGATCTCTGCAAATTCTTAAAGCAAACATTTGGTATTGCCTTCTGTGAAGCTTGTAATGTTGATGGGAAACATTTTTGCTGTGTTTAATTTACTTCTCTCTTTATGATCACTTGCCGCTTTCTACTGGCTAAACCATAAGACCATAAATCTCAAAGCCTAAAACAAATAGAATTCACCCTTTACAGTCCTTTTCCTAAAACCTTCAATTTCACCTCATTAAAAGAAATTCCAGAACAAACATTCCACAAGCAATAGATGTTTGCTATTTAATACTGCAATGTGATCATTAACTTTTTCCTCGCTTTAGTACAGCTGAGGGAGGTTTAATGCATCACCTTGATTTCCATTAACTCCTGATTGTATAGCCTATTACTTTGACGCATTCTGCTATTACTAGGCATAGTGCCAGGAACATTCAGTTACTGGGAGGAAGAACTTACCTGTTTTTTTAAAAAGGTGAGTACAGGCCGCTGAGGTTCAGTGCACAGAATGTAGCCCAGGTGATGCAAGGTGTGCCAATGCGTTCTGTACTTTTACTGGACTGCACTGACGTAAATAATGTCCAAGTTGCAAGGATGTTTACGTTGCTTCTTTATTTTAATCCTGTATTATTTGCTGTGTAAATAGTTATGGTTAAATATTTGAAATGCTTGATATTTCAATCTATTATTTTCCATGTGTACAGCGCATACTGAACAGTGTGAAATCTTGAATACTCAAAGTCACCACTAATGTTAAAGCTATTAAATTGACAGGCCTAAAAGAAGGCAGCCCTTACAATGGCAAGTCTAAAATAAGACAGCCCATACACTTGGAGGTCTGGAGTAAAACAGCACTTATATTGGCAGATCTGGAGTAAGAAAACTCTTAGTTTGTCAGGTGTAGTTTGAGACAACCCAACAGCTCTAACAAATCTAACAACTCTAAAAGGATAAGGTCTACAATACAGGCTAGCAGACTAATCAAGAGTGGCGACCATAATGGTGGCAGGTTTAGGATAAAACAGGTCTCATGTTTGGATGAATTTTGGGCTGCTTCGACACATTGGCAGAGGCCCTCAACTAATTTCCCAATGTCGGGATGAGAATGGGGGTGGGGTTAGATTGAGGAAGGCTAATTCCAGGTTGACTGTGATCTTCGGGAATGCTGTGAGCAGGGAGAAACACTCCCGCTCCTCCTCAAAGATAAAGTTAAAATGCACAGATTTTTGTTTGTGGCCAACGCCCATTGCGACTGCTGAAGATTCCTGAGCAGAGCAGTCCTGGTGTCTAACTCACTCAGTGCCGGCCAAGGAGCATCCTGCCACATTTATATTGATATACTCCAGGGACCTAATGTTGTTTCTGGCTCCAGGGACATCTGAAAAATCATCTGATCCCATACAGAATCAACATCTTTCAGGCATGCTGAGGGTGCGGGCTTTCCCCCTCAGAAATTGATACATTTTGCACTTGCAATGCTGATCAGTATTCCCTCTGTTTTCTACAGTGACCCAAAATATGAAGATAAAAGTCTCAGGGTTGGAAACGGCTGGACTGGACTTCAATCCGTTGAATTGAATTAAACCAGTGATGTGCGATCAGGCAGTGCAAATATGTAAACAATAACTGGCTGTTTGATGCAACAAAACAACTCTGAAAGCTGTTGTTCTTCTAACTTAACTCCTAAGAAACGTTCCAAATGCCTTGATAATTTTCCCAGTGACAAATGCACATTTTCTCTTTTCCATGTTTCATTTCAATTGTGTTGTTGGTATGTAATTGTTTTCATTTTAAATACCAGCAAATAAAATTTGATTTTTAAAATTATGATCCAACCGTAAATATAGCTTCAAGAACACTATTTACCTGTGAATGTCAGCCTCAGGATGAAACCAACACCTCCTGGAAAGTTGTCAGAAAGAATGGTTTCACGTACTGGTTTGAAGTGATTTTTACTGCTAATCTTGAAGCATGTGCAAAAACAATCTTAGCATTAGAGAATTGACTACAACGCATTTCAAAACAGCAAATTCTAGAATGCTTTATCGAGATGCCAAAAAATGTTATCAGCCATGAAAAAACTCCTTTCAAGTCTTAGGGCATTTTACGGACAGCTTTTCTTCTCTGTTTGACTCAAGTCTCAGAATCTATCAGCATGATAGATTAGTCCTGAGCTTGCCAGCCATCCACTTTGTACCTAAAGAAGGATGGAGAAAATACATTATAAATGGAGAAAAGCTAGAAGCAGTGGAGGTCTGATGAGATCTGGGGGTGGGGGGGTGGGTGCAGGGGGCAGGGTTCCAGGAACATATCATTTAAATGTCATGAGTAGGTACAGAAAATAACAATAACGGCTAATGGAATGCTGGCTTTTATATTTAGAGGACTAGATTACTAGGGGTCATTTTTTTTTGTTTGTTTCTCTTCCCCCACCTACTCATACACAAGACAGAATTTCATCCGTTCCCAAAGCAAGGTTTATCCTGGAACAAGTCGCTAGCCTGTCGCCAGAGGTTCATAGCTCGAAGGGCACCACTCCACATCAAACATGGCTGACCAGGAGGCTCACCCGTTCTTACCGCCTGCCATTAACATGGTGGAAGGACTTTGCAAGTCAATACTCAATCAATTGGCCACATTATGAACGCACCTTCACAAGGGGGTCACGCTTCAGTTATCCAAAACCCTTGTAGATAAATACAATAAATGCTGGCTTGGCCAACGACACCCACATGCCTTAAATGAATTTTAAAAATACACGTGGAGTTCTGGGCAGCACACCTTTAAAAGGATTTTATGTGCGGGATTTTCCGGCCACGCTCACCCCAAAACCAGAAATTCCTGCCCGGTCAACAGACTTTTCCATGGTCCGCCCCTCGACCGCGACAATTCCCGTGGTGGGTGGAACAGGAAAATCCACCCCATTGACTTTGTAGGGAGTGCAGCGTAAGTTTACCAGGACGATGCCAGAACTCCAAATGTTAAATTACAAGCAGAGGTTAAATAAACTAGGATTGTATTCCGTGGAATCTGAAAGTTAAGGGGTGGCTTGATTGAAGTTTTCAATATATCAGGAGGAACTGATAGAGTATATTTCTGCTGGTTGGGGAGTCTAGAATTAGGTGGCACAATCTAAAGATTGGAACCCAAACTTTCAGAAATGGAATTAGGAAACGCTTCGACACACAAAGGGTGGTAGAATTTTTGGAATTCTCTTCTGCAAATGGCAATTGATGTAAAATATGGGGCAAGGGCAGATATATGGAGTTAAGTCATAGATCAGCAATGATCTAATTGAACAGTGAATCTGGTTTTGTTCCTATGTTGCTATGTTCGTTAGTTTATGTAGATATGTAAATTCAACTATTGGACATAGATTTAGAATTAATCAATAATGAAATAACTGAAATGCTTTAAACAAAATTCATTTGAGTATTGCTAAAAAAGTAGATATACTACCAAAGCTTTTGGTCTTGCATTCATCAGAATAGTTTGCAAGAAATTACCAACAATAAAAAGGGAACACCAATTTATACTGAATAGAGTCAATGTTTTCAGTCCAGATGACCCTTCATCAGAGCTAAGCTTATACTGCATGAGAAGAGAGTGCTAATTGGATGACCCTGATTGGTGGAGGCATTGCCATGGAGAATGCAGCATGGAATAGTTAACTGCCCACCTTTGTTCAAGTTCAAATTGGGCAAGTCAACCCTGGTTGGTCAAAGCATTGGCCTGGGGAATGAATTGGGAATTGCTGTTCCCTAAGATTTTGTTTAGTTACAAAATATGCAATGTGTGTCCAAAATGTACTCCAACTACAGTTTTAATAAGGATTTACATAGATTCACTGTCATACCTCGGCTTCTCTATTCTACATCACTCGCCATAAAGCCCAGCATTTCATTAATTCTTTTCACCACTTCACTTAACTACATCCATTAAACACAGCACATCAGACTGAGTTCTATCACTGTTCAACCACATTCAGTTCTCAACTGCAACACAAACATCAAATTTGCTTTATTACTAACACAGCCTGAACAAAGCTCAGAGCTAATTTCACAGGCCATTTATTGACAGTGTGCGTTGTGTGAAAATGTGTTCTTTCTTGAACAACTTACCAAGTAAGAAGTTGAGCAATCAAAAGAGCAACAAATAACCTTTATCTTGAACTTTGTCCAATGCCCTGATTGACATGAATAAATATATTTAGTTCTTTCCACCTACAACATAGATTGCATTAGCTGGGAATATTTTTCCTTTGACACTTTTATCCACTTTCCCTGTTCTGGAAAAACGCCCAGAAACTAAAATGTCAGGTATGGTTTCAATTTAAAATTATAAAACAATGGTTGGTATGAGGCATTTCAGTCTATGGCATTGACGTAAGCATTCAAGGCCCAGGGGTATACAATGAATTAGACAAAAAACCTAAAAGTCAGATTGGATTTGCCTACCAAAAATCAAACTCTTTTAACTCAAGATTAAAGCTAAATACTGTGATTCTGGAATCTGAGTCAGAAACAGAAAATGCTGGAAAATCTCAGCATGTCTGACTACATCTGTGGAGAGAGAATAGAGCCAACGTTTTGAGTTTAGATGACCCTTTGTCAGAGCTGCTCTGACAAACAGCGCTAACCACGTTTTTAATTGGATGCAAGCATGCATCAGCAGGGAGGGCCCACATTTATACCTGTTGCCACCACTTAAAGATAAAAGCTTCCCTGCACTTTTTAGAGGGAAGGTGCATTATGGGCTGGAGCAGAAGTTTTGAGGCCTGTGTGAGCTGCATTTAGATAGTACCTTTCAGGACCACAGGACTTTATAGAGCACTTTAAAGCCAATGATGTACTTTTGAAGCTATGGCACAAAAGAAATGCAACAGCCAACTTGTGCACAGCAAGATCCAGAAAAAGGTAATGAGACAATGACCATATAGTCTGTTTTTGTGATGTTGATTGAGAGATAAATGTTGACCAGAGTAGAGGTGGTAACTGCTCTTCTCCAAAATAGTGTCCAGGGAATTTTTTTCATCCCTCTGAGCGGGCTAACCTCGAACAGTGCAGCACTCTTTCAGTACTGCAACATCATAGAATCATAGAATCCCTACAGTGCAGAAAGAGGCCATTCAGTCCATCGAGCCTACATCAATAACAATCCCACCCAGACCCTATCCCTGTAACCCCATATATTTACCCTTGCCCCCTGACACTAAGGGGCAATTTAGCATGGCAGATCAACCTAACCTGCATATCTTTGGGCTGTGCGAGGAAACTGGAGCACCCGGAGGAAACCCACTCAGACACGGGAAGAATGTGCAAATTTCACACAGACAGTGACCCAAGGAATTGGATCCGGGTCCCTGGAGCTGTGAGAGAGCAGTGCTAACCACTGTGCCGCCCATCAGGATGGCTGTTGTGTGTATCCAAGTCCTGGAGTGGGACCTGAACCAACAATCTTTGAACTCAAAGGAAAGAATCTGACCAACAGAGCCAAGGAGGGACAGCTGTCAGGGAGGAGATGGTTTTAACTACAAATTAAAGTATTACACTGATATTCTTCACTAAAGTTAAGTATAAGGATAAATGTTAAGTATAAATGTTAAGGCTCATATGAGATCAGTTAAACAGGTCATGGAAAAAATAACGTGAATGGCTTATGCGATGAGTCAGAGAAATGTGAACGAATGTATTGGACCATTAAAGGACGTTCAAGGACAGGTTACGAAAAGCTCATTGGACATGGTGGAAGTATTAAATTAGTACTTTGCATCAGTCTTTGCTCTTAAAGACAATGCTTAGCTATTACAATTTAATGTTGGTGTAATGAATATAAGTAAGAATATTAACACAAATGAATGCATTTTTGAGATAAAATTAAGAATATGAAAATAGATGGAACGACCAGGCTGGATGATATCCGTCCGAGTGTCTTCGTCTGGGACATGTGCTGTACGAGTCCTGGCTTGTATTTTTAATACCTTAGGGGCAGTTCTGGCAGACAGGAAGGTGTAGTTCCCGTCTTTAAAAAAGGAGACAAGACCGACCCAGGTAACTGCAGCAATAAAAACAGAATATACCGGAAACAATCAGCAGGTGGGCCAGCACCTGTGGAGAGAGAAACAGGGTTAACAAGCGGAATTTTACATTTCAACTCTTCCCCCATTCCCAGGAACAGGTTGGCAGGAGTTCAGTGCCGTGGTGGCAGTGCCGTGCCTGTCACCTCGACTGCTATTTTACCAGTGGTGGAGGAGGCATCCGGTGGCCAACCTGCCATCGGGGCCAAGTGAGGCCCTACATGGCTACTTGAGGGCCTCCTCCTGCTGCTATAGATCCATTACTTTGACATCGTTAATAGTAAAGATGGTAGAGAGAATCATGGGGGGGGGGGGGGGGGGTAATATATGATTACTTGAATAGAGAGGAAGATAATTAAGAGACACCAACGTGGCTTCATAAAAAGGAAGTCATTTCTTACAAAATTGACCCTATTATTTGGACAATTGGATGAAGGAAACCCAGTAGACATTGTATCCTTAGAACATCTTCACCGTTTTTGATTAAAATACTGTACAAGTGGCTCCACTACAAGATCGAAGCCCCTGATTTAAGTGGGAAAATATTGAGTTGGATTGAGAACCATCTGGAATGATGCAGATGGAAAGTAGTTGTAGATGAATTTGAATCTGGTTGTATGTATTAGACACCAATGGTATCTGGCTGAGATTGATGTTGGGACGATTGTTCTTTTCTATTTTTACTAGTGATCCAGATATTGATGTTTGGAGCAAGATCTGCAACATTGCAGATGATAGTAAGGTCTGTGTGAGTGTAAGGGTTGGCTACAATGTTCTACTACATCAGGTGGACTTTGATGTGCTGGGGGATTGGTCTCATGAATGGTAAATGAAGTTCACTTGGAAAAAAGTGTAGTGTTGTGAATATGAGCAGGGCAAATATTCATCATGCATACAACCTTCGGGGAAAACGATGAAAGAAGGTGGCAAAGAAACAGATTTGGGCGTTTTAGATCAGAGATCTCGAAAGGCTCATGAGCAATGTTGTGAAACAATACATAGAAACAGTAAGGGTGTGATGTGAATTTACAGGACAATTTATTATCAGATAAGGCCTTTGTCCTGATACACAACCTTGGCCAGGCCTCACTTGGAATACAATGCCAAGTTTTGGTTTTTTTGCATGGTGGCTAATATTAAAACTTTGGAAAGGGTCCAGAGGAGGTTCACTAGACTAATTCCCAGTATAGTGCATCACAGCTATCAGAATAGGCTAAAAGAGCTGAGACTCTACAGCTTATAGAAACACAGGCCTAAAATTTCAGAATGGCAGTGGCTCCGCCCCCATCATCCAAAGAGTTGGTAGGGAACACACCCCACCGAAACCAGCAGCCCCAGTGTCATATTGCACTCTAATGTTAGTGTTAATTGGCATAAGGTGACCCTTCCGCCCCTCACTAGGGAGGAAGTCCCACCTTAGAGAGCTGCCAGCTAATCCAGGCACAGCGCTGCAGAGGCTGGAAGAGGCACTGCGGGCAGTTGCCCAGAACCAATTCCCAGAACCGGAAAGCGGATAAGCGGCAGGGGTCCATTGGCAGGGAAGGCAAGAAATATCTGAGGGATTGTGAGGGGGGGAGGGGGGGTGTGATTGGGGCCACAAGGAATAGGCTGGGAGTGGGGAGGCAGGAGTGAAGGAGTTCAAAGGTCACTGCACCTTAAAGAGAGGACACTTCCCCATCAGAAGGGGCTTCTGATGGAGCCGGGGAGGTGATGGCCTAGTGGTATTATCACTAGACTATTAATCCACAAACCCAACTAATGTTCTGGGGACCCGGGTTCGAATCCTGCTACGGCAGATGTTGGAATTTGAATTCAATTAAAATAAATCTGGAATTAAGTATCTACTAATGACCATGAAACCATTGTCGATTGTCAGAAAAACCTGTCTGGTTCACTAATGTCCTTTGGGAAGGAATTCTGCCATCCTTACCTGGTTTGGCCTACATGTGATTCCAGAGCCATGGCAATGTGGTTGACTCTCAATTGCCCTCGGGCAACTAGGAATGAGCAATAAATGCTGGCCAACCAGTCTCTCTCATGTCCCACAAATTAATAAAAAACCCTTTTCCCGCCAGAAATTGAATTTATTTTATTTTTGCACGAAGTGGCCATTTAAGGACCTTAACTGGGGCTTCCCATCCGAGGCCCTGCCCGCACCAGGTCAGCATTTTCACACTCCTCCCACCACCCCTACCTCAGAACCCGGCAGTGGGAGGAGTGTAAAGTTCTGACCATAGGTTTAGGGATGATCTGATTGAGATTTATAAGGTAATAAAGGCAATAAGTTGTGTTTAAATTAACAGATTGATCCAATTAAATAGGTTGGGGTGAACCAGGAGTACCAAGACGTGATCTAGAATAGATGTGCTAGAGTAGTGGATCTCTGGAATAAGCTGCTGGCTCATGCGATGGATGCTGCTACGCTGAATTACTTCAAATGGCAACTCATCTTGTTTCTGGCTGGGATACAGTTCATCTCATTTAAGTGGTTGATATCCTGTAATGTTAATCAGGATCAATGTCATTTCCACAGTTGCTATTTACCCAAAAATCTCAAGATGTCATCCTCACCTTTAAATTTACTCCTGGTTTTATTCCTCCCCTGGTGGCATGGTGGCACAGTGGTTAGCACTGCTGCCTCACAGGAACACAGGTTCGATTCCCGGCTTGGGTCACTGTCTGTGCAGAGTCTGCATGTTCTCCCTGTGTCTGCGTGGGTTTGCACCGGGTGCTCCGGTTTCCTCCCACAGTCCGAAAGACTTCCTGGTTAGGTACATTAGATATGATCAATTCTACCCCAGTGTACCGGAACAGGCGCCGGAGTGTGATGACTAGAGGATTTTCACAGTAACTTCATTACTGTGTTAATGTAAGCCTACTTGTGACGAATAAATAAACGTTAAAAAAAACTCTGCACACTCCTCCAGCACCACAACCTCACCGCCCACCTGACATACTCTTCATTCCTATGATTCCGGAGCTCACCCCAGCATCCACTCACCCATTCATTAGTTCCACCTTTGGTGGCCGCGCCTTTAGCTATCCATGCCCTAATTGTTAGAATTCCTTCAGAGACCTCTCTGTCTCCTCCTTCTATGGAACATATTATTGTCATGTAAGAAAAGCTGTATGGACAATTCAAAATAAATACATCATTGACTGCAAAGTAACTTTGGATGCCTGGGAGCTGATAGATGGTATATAAATGCAAGTCTTTCCTTTGATCGCTATCTTTTGCTTGCTGTCCATCTTGTTCCTTCATGCCTCTGTAAATTGCTTTGAGAGGCTTCCCTATATTGGAGCGTGGGAAATTGAGGGGTGATCTTATAGAGGGGTATAAGATCATGAGAGGCATGGATAGAGTGAATGCACTCAGTCTTTTTCCCAAGGTTGGGGAATTGAGAACTAAAAGGCATAGGTTTAAGTTAAGAGGGGAAAGAATTAATGGGAACCTGACGGGCAACGTATTTACACAAAGGATGGTATATATGTGGAATGAGCTGCCGGAGGAAGTGGTTGAGGCAGGGACATTGACAACATTTAAAAGGCATTTGGACAGATACATGGATAGGAAAGGTTTAGAGGGAAATGGGCCAAATGAAGGCAAATGGGGTTAGCTTAGATGGCTTTTTGTTCGGCATGGACCAGTTTGGGCTGAAGGGCCTGCCGTAGATTCTATGGCTAGAATTTTACCGGCACGCCTGCCCCCATTCCGTTGGCCTTGGGCAGGATCGTACGAACCTCGGGCAGACGTGCCGATAAAATTCCGCCCTATGATTCTATGATTAAAAGTGATGTAAAGTTTCTGTTGCCATTATTGTTGTTTTCTGTAATTTGGACTCCCAGAGCCTGCGGCTGTCAACCAGCTCCCACCAATTTGACTTTTGACCCACTTTTACCGGAATCAAGTCTGCTTTGGGATAGTCCGGTGAAAATGCTGAAAACCAGCCTCATGGAGTTGGAATTCAAAGAGCAGCGAAGTGAAAGGAGCTGAAGCAATTGTAACGCTGGTGAACAAATCTATGGGGAGAAGTTCTTCCGCAGCAAAGCAGTTTCTGGGATGAAAACAATTGTGTATAACGAATTAAATAAGTTTGAGTTTGCTTAGGGAATAATGGATGCTGAGAGCTGTAACCTCACTGACAGTGTATGTGCCTTTGACTGCAGCCGGAGTAATTTACAACCATCATTTTTTACTTAACAAAGCAAGAAGCCAGAGATTGTTTCCATGTAAGAAAGATTAGCATTTATATTGCACCTTGCACAACCTCAGGTTATTTTACCATTCCTCTTGACTATCAATTGCTTTTTTATGAAGAGTTGTCACCATTGTTTTTGAAAGTAATTTGGATAAAGCAAGGTCCCATAAAGAGCAGTGAGATAAAAGGCCAGTGTTGGCTAAAAGGTGAATGCTGTGCAGCATAGAATTTCCACGCTTGTTGAAAAAAGTGTCCACAGAACCTTTTTTGCGCAACCGAACAGATATGTCCTCTCATCCAGAGGCCGCATGCCAAGGTCATCTCGAGACAACAGGGCGTGGCAGCTAGCAGGGTGTCTCCACCTCTGCTGTGGCTCTCAGGGATGTACCTAGATGTAGCATCAGTAAAAGAAAAGTTAAGAAGTGCTGAGAGCGCAATAATCATCACTCACTGTATATATTTTGCACATGCGTAAATATACTGGTAGCATGGTGGCACTGTGGTTGGCACTGCTACCTCACAACGCCAGGGACCCGGGTTCAATTCCGGCCTCGGGTCATTGTCTGTGTGGAGTTTGCACACTCTCACCGTGTCTACATGGGTTTCCTCCAGATGCTCCATTTTCCTCCCACAGTCCAAAGATGTGCTGGTTAGGTTGAGTGGCCATGCTAAATTTACCCTAGTGTCAGGGGATTAACAGGGTAAATGTGTGGGGTTATGGGAATAGGACCTGGGTGGGATTGTGGTCAGTGCAGACTCAATGGGCCAAATGGCCTACTTCTGCACTATAGGGATTCTATGATATTTTGCTACTCTGCCTCAAAGTCTCAGGTAGAGAATGGTTCTTCCATGTGATGCAATATTCCGAAGTCATCCAAGTGTAACAAATGCCCCCTTCCACTCCTTGAATTTCTCCATCATGCCCATTATGACAATGGTATCCCACTTAATCTCAGCCTTATGGCCACAGAAACAACATGAACAAAGCCAGTTGTCATATCAACATGGTTGTTGAACAATGCGGATGTAAGACTTGCATCAGACCATCGCATAATGTGGCCTCATGGGTGTAGATCTTGGAAAGTTATTTTATTGTCCTGATGCAGCTGTACTGAATTCTGTTGTCTGTGGATATTTTATGTTTCAAATGCAACCCACCTTAGAGTCATTCCAACCAAGTGTACTTTTCAATGATCTCCATGTAACGACTGCCAGGTCTGGGTGTGGGTTTAAGTAATCATCAGGGACCTTAGCCTTTCATGCCAGCCTGTAGTGTTAACTTCCAACTGCATTTACAACTTAACATTATCTTTATATTTGATTTGATTTTGATTTGATATATTGTTGTCATATGTATTAACATACTGTGAAAAGTTTTGTTTTATGCGTGCTATACAGACAAAACATATCGTTCATAGAGAAGGAAACAAGAGAGTGCAGAATGTAGTGTTACAGTCATAGCTAGGGTGTAGAGAAAGATCAACTTAATGCAAGGTAAGTCCATTCAAAAGTCTGACAGCAGCAGAGAAGAAGCTGTTCTTGAGTCAGTTGGTATGTGACCTCAGACTTTTGTGTCTTTTCCCGGAAGAAGGTGGAAGAGAGAATGTCCAGGGTGCGTGGGATCCTTAATTATGCTGGCTGCTTTGCCGAGGCATTGAGAAGTGTAGACAAAGTCAATGGATGGGAGGCTGGTTTGTGTGATGGATTGGTTCCCATTCTCCATCTGCAAGATGCAGAGCAATGGACCTAGTTTGCACTTGGTGACTCTTGAAATGTCTGCTGGACGTCCATAACTATATGATGTTATAGGTGTTTGCCTAACCTCATGATGCCGGCCTATTATATGTGAGAATGCCAATTTGTACCAGAAGGTCTGGCTAGCATGACCTGACATAATCCCTGTTCTAGCTCTCATTAGGGCAATTAACATTCTTCTCTGATCATAACAGTGCGATGAGATTCTTAGGTTTTCTCATATATATCTCAATCTGGTAGAATGAAAATGTAGGAGTACTGTAATGGGATGGGAGTGAAGCTCCAATACATCTTTGAGTGGTCTTTAGTTTGTCACGATGACAGAAAATTGTGACTGGGTAATATCTACCTATACCTTCACCGGAGAAACAGAAACATATTGAACTGTTCAAAATGGCCTTTTTTTTAAAAAAGGAAAAAAGAAATGACAAAAGATGGCTGCCACAAGTTACCTGATGTCTAGAAGTGTAAGTGGAACACTAAATTACTATATTGATGGCACTGCAGGCATGCTCAAACATGTTGATCATGGAATTTCACAACTTTGAGGTGTCAAGGTCCACTTTGAAAGTAATTGACATGTTATTTGTATCTATATGAGCTACCTCTCTAATGGAGAACAAGTGTCTATCAAGACAATGGAGAATTCTAGCCAGTCAGGATAGACCCCCAACAGACATTCCAACCCCCTATGGAGGATGGAAGAACCCCAACTCCTGTTCATTTCTACTATTGTGAAATGTGTAAAGGTTTCTGAGATGAAACATCAAAATTTGATTACTTTTTCCCCAACAAAGACTTCAACAGACAGGGTAATCGGATTCCTTTGGAACGTACAACAAGCAGGATTTGAAGAACTGTGTTTGCCAAGCAGAAGTCAAGGAATTTGAAGAAACTTCTTATGGAGCAGTAAGGAATCTCACTCTCTCTTTTAAGTTAAGTAAAGCCATATCTCAACAATCTATGCCTCAAGGACATGGATTTAACCATATATGAAAAGAGAAAATCCCCTAGTCGCCACACTCCGGTGCCTGTTCAGGTACACTGAGGGAGAATTTAGCATGGCCAATACACCTACCCAGCACGCCTTTCACACTGTAGGAGGAAACTGGAGCACCCAGAGGAAACCCACGCAGACATGGGGAAAATGTACAGACTCCGCACAGTGACCCAAGCCCGAAATTGAAACTGGGTCCCTGGCGCTGTGAGGCAGCAGTGCCAACCACTGTGCCACCGTGCCACCCCTTGGTTGTTGTGAACAACCAAGGAGGCTGACTAGTACCCAACAAGATTCAGGAGCAGATCATCCCAAAGGTACAGCCTCCACTTTCCCCATGGCTGGTGCCAGTGTCAAATAAATTAGTCTTCGAGACACTCATTCAGCTCTCCATTTTTATTTACCCTGTGCTAATTTGTACATAGCTCAGGTAACAATCCAGTGATTCTGCTTTTCAATTTAGTGCCTAGTTCCTCATACTCTCTGCAGAACCTCTTTCCTATGTCATTGGTACCTACATGGACCATGACAACCGGATCCTCCCCCTCCCACTGCAAGTTCCTCTCCAGCCCGGAGCAGACATCCTGACCCTGGCACTGGGCAGGCAGCTGCCTGGACGCACACTCTTGACTGCAGAGAACAGTATCTATATCACTGACTAAGCTGCCACCTAGCCACCTATCACTACTACATTCTTCTTTGTTCCCTCCCCACCACTTGAATGGTATCATGCACCATGGTGCCATGATCCGTCTGCTCATTCACTTGCAGTCCTTCTCCTCTTCCACACAGGTAGCGAGTACCCTGTAGCTGCTGAACTCCAGCTCAGCATCTCGACTGTTGAAGTTGCCTAAGTTGCTGACGTTCCCTGCAGATATGATTGCCTGGGATTGCAGTGCATCCCACAGAATTCCCACATGCTGCAGTCACAGCACATCACCAGCTCTGCTATTTCTCTCCAACTTCATTTATTTAATTCATCTATTAGTTAATAATTTTCGCAGATAAAATAAAGGACTCACCTGATGAAGGAGCAGTGCTCCAAAAGCTCGTGATTCCAAATAAACGAGTTGGACTTTAACCTGGTGTTGCGAGATTTCTTATTGGGGAACTGAAAGCATTGAATCTGAAATTGATGAAAACTCATGGCATAATAATGATTTGTGTATGGTGTGTGTCATCAGTACAGTACAGAAATTTCAAGGAAATTACGGCATGAGTAACTTGTTCCATTATGTAGGTCACACTGTAACTGAGTGGGACTTCTCCGTAGAGACCCTTGCTGAGAAATCTGAACAACCGATTATCCAGGCTTCACCTCAGTTGAAATCATTGGCATGATTTAGTTTACTGAATTAGCACCACAAGCCTTCCTGTGTCTCATTTAATTGGTCACAGTTAATTGGGAACTATAATGGTGAGTGACAAGATTACACCACAAAGGAACATGCAGCCAAATTAATCCGCTCCCTAACCAATGCTCATTTACCTGCAGCAAGGGTTCTTGGAAAACAGTCAGGAGTTGGAACCTAGCCTCTGTGAGCCGGGCACTAAGGCCCACTGAGATCAGCTAACATAGCACAGACCAGGGACTGACTTGAGATCTGCCTAACTTGTTTAATTTCTAATTATAATTCCCCCATGTCCGTCAGTCTTACGTTTTGTCTTATTATAAGCAACCAGTCTGCAACACAATGGTCAAGGCTAACACATTGTGAAATTCATGGTAAGTTGTCTTGTTTCACTCAATATTAATCAATTTCCAGGAGCAGCAAGTGCCTCATGTTCTGAAGTCGCTACACTCTGCCCATGTACAATTCACAGCTTATGTGACATGTTGCACACATACAGGTGCTTAGAAACCTTTTTGTTGTTACATATTTGTTGACCCAGAACCCACACCTTGAAATGATAAATGTGTGCACTTTGTTACTGCACGTTCAATTGGGTGCTTATCTTACTCAAAATGTTGCGAACATTCATTATGTGGTTGAAAATAAACCCATTTTAGACATTTCCTTTACTTTCTGTACCTGAGAATGTTCCCCCATTATCTCACCTGAAATCAGATGGAACACAACAAAGACTGTGGGGAAACTGGGACTGAGTGAATTGTTACTGCCTCACTGCTCCGATCAGGATATTCCCCCTCCTGCCCCCACCAGCACAGTCACCAGTCATTTTTTCCCACATTTATTGTATTAACTGGTGACAGGGGCTGGGTCCACAGTGGATTCCCATCCCATCCACTGAAGCCGCCATGTGAAAGCTGGCCAGAGACCATACAAAGGGTAATAATAAAGGAACATGCAACAGGAGTAACCATTCAGCTCTGGAGCCTGGTCTGCCAATCAGTTAGATCACAGCTGATCTATTGGTAATTCTGTCCATCCGTTTATGTTTCATGTTCTTTTGTACACTTACCTAAATCCCCATGCTTTCCTAATACAAAGAACAAAGAACAATACAGCACAGGAACAGGCCCTTCGGCCCTCCAAGCCCGCGCCGCTCCCCGGTCCAAGATTGAATCCTGAATCCAGGATCCCCGCCCAATTTTCCAGCCTATCTACATAATGGTGGAAGAGGGCCTTAAAACAGCCTCCCCCCACCCCCCAGTCCCCTCTCTCATTTGGCCCAAGCTCACTGGCAGCACTCAGAATGAACTAAGATCCATCATTGGAGCCTTTGTTCCATTCCTTTAAGATTCTCCAGTGTCACTTCTGGTGTTTTGGCACCAGACCAGCAGTGATTTCTCGGTTGGTGGGCTCACTCTTGTTGGGGAGAATCTGGCCAAGTGACCATGTAGGCCTGAATTTTATACCTCCCCTCCCACCCCCAGTGTGAATATGGAGTGTGTGAAGTTGCAGGGATGGGATTTGTTCCGGGTTCCCATTTGCCCCGTCCTCATAGATGTTTTAGGCTGGAGTGGGCAAGTCCTTGGACACGAAGCCCGCCCTAGGCCCAATTGCAGCACTTAAGTGGCCAGTTAATGGTCACTTAAAGGCCTCCTCCTGCCCAGACTCAGGTTGGCAGGCAGATTGAAGCTCTGCAGGGAAGATCAAAATTAATCAGGGTAGATCTGGGGTGAAGGCACCTCCATCAGAAGCCCCCATTTGAATGGGGCATCTCCCTCTGAAGGACGTTTTACCTCATACAAATGAACACTTGTTAGAGTGCAAAAAGGTGAAGCGGCTGTCAGAGTTGGAAGGGATGTTCCCCACCCTCTATTCAGATGGCGAGAGTCGTAGTCAAAAAAGGTGTACAGTACAGAAAAAGGCCCTTCGGCCCATCATGTCTGCGCCAGTCAAAGACCAGCCACCCAACTATTCTAATCCCATTTTCCACCATTTGGCGCACTGCTTTGTATGTCTTGGCATCGTGAATGCACATCTAAATACTTCTTAAATGTTACGCAGGTCTCTGCCTCTGCCACCCTTTCAGGCAATGAGTTCCAGACTCCCACCACCATCCTCACATCCCCTCGAAACCTCCTGCCCCTTACTTTAAATATGTGCCCACCGGTCATTGATCCCTCCACCAAGTCTCAGCAAACCACCCAAACCCTGTCAATCCCCTCCCATATCTGTAACACTTACCGATGTGACATCCTCTTGCAGCACTGTCTGCAGACTCATGAAGTTCGAAGCCCAATGACTCTTATGTCTCATAAGTTAGAAATAACCACCTTTTGATCTCAAAAGGCTGGAGCTTCATCGAGTGCATTTCGTTCAGCTCTCCATGTACTCGGCACATGACTGCAGTGCAGAAGTGAAATGTGGCACCTTCTCGAATAGATATTCACAGAGCAATTAGTTCCTTTACAAATAATATAATACAGGGGCTCTTTGGACCTCATGGTTTGCCCGCAGGGTAATTATGCAGAAATGTGTTCTCCTGAATTTCTCCCAGACAGTGTAATTAAAATACTCTCTAGAGGCACACTAATGATAAGTGGATAACCATGACTGGGGAGGGGTTAGTTCAAGGAGATGAATTTATATTGGACAGGGAAGATGTGACAAAACGGGAGTGTTAAAAACAGCCCCATATCATTCCATGACCAGAATTTTGCAGAGGCTGCAGAAGTCCCACTGCCTTGGTGGGGCTGGCAGGGCGAAGGGGGTATCAAGTTTTGATGGTCAGTGGGAAGGGGGAGTGCCAGGTTTCGATGGTCAGTGAGGGGTGGTGTCAGGTTTCGATGGTCAGTGGGGAGGGGGGTGCCAAGTTTCAATGGTCAGCGGGGAAGGGGGGTTGCCAGGTTTCGATGGTCAGTGGGAAGGGGGTGCAAGGTTTCAATGGTCAGTGAGGGGGTTGTGCCAGGTTTTGATGGTCAGTGGAGGTGGGCGAGGTGGGGGGGTGTGCCAGGTTTTGATGGTCAGTGAGGAGGGGGGGTGCCAGATTCAGATGGTCAGTGAGGTGGGGTGCCAGGTTTCAATGGTCAGTGGGGAGAGGGTGGTTCCAGGTTTCGATGGTCAGTGGGGCTTGGGCTGCATTTTGATGGCAGCAACAAGATAATTGGTTGCTGCTGGCTGCCCATCCCCAAAAGCTGACTGCCCAATCAGAGGGCCTGCAGCTCAACAGCCTCAGCAGCACCACCCCTAGTGGTCACAGTAAGAAGTCTCACAACAGACCAGCTAGTTTAACATCTGTTTGTTGGGAAAGCGTTAGAATCAATTATCAAGGAAGAAATATCAGGACATTTGGAAAGTCAAAACGCTATCCATCAGAGTCAGCATGGTTTTATGAAAGGCAAATCATGTTTGACTAATTTGCTAGAGTTCTTCGAGGATGTAACAAGCAACGTGGACAATGGGGATCCTGTAGATGTAGTATATCTGGACTTCTGGAAGGCATTTGATAAGGTGCTGCACAAAAGGTTAATTCACAAGGTTAGATCACATGGGATTAGTGGTAATTTATTAGCTTGGATAGGCGACTAGCTGATGGGCAGAAGACAGAGAGTCGGGATAAATGGGTTATTTTCTGGATCGCAAGAAGTAACTAATGGGGTGGCACAGGGTTCAGTCCTTGGGCCCCAGCTATTTACAATCTATATTAATGACTTGGATACAGGGATTGAAGGTTCTATAGACAAATTTGCAGATGACACAAAAATAGGCGGGACAGTAAGTTGCAATGAGGAAATAAGAACCTAACAAATGGATATAGATAGGTTAGGAGAGTGGGCCAAAATGGGGCAGATGGAGTTTAATGTGGATAAGTGCAAGGTCATGCGTTTTGGTCGGAAAAATGGGAAGGCGACTTATTATCTAAGTAGGGAGACTTCAGGATGCTCCAGTGCAGAGGGATCTGGGTGTCCTCATTCATGAGTCACAGAAAACTAGCATGCAGGTGCAGCAGATAATAAAGAAAGTGAATGGAATGTTGGCATTTATATCTAAAGGAATAGAATATAAAGGTAAGGAAGTATTGTTGCAACTATACAAGGCATTGGTGAGGCCACACTTGGACTATTGTGCACAGTTTTGGTCCCCTTATTTGAGGAAAGATATAGTGGCATTGGAGGCAGTTCAGAGGAGGTTCACTAGATTGATTCCAGTGATGAGGGATTTGTCATATGGAGAGAGATTGAACAGGGCCTATACTCTCTGGAACTTAGAAGAATGAGGGGAGATCAAATTGAGTATACAAGATGATGAACGATATGGATAAAGCAGACATAGAGCAGATGCTTCCGCTGGTGGGGCATTCTAGGACGAGAGGTCATAGTCTTGGGATAAGGGGTAGAAAATTTAAAACAGAGTTGAGGAGAAACTACTTCTCCCAAAGGGTTATGAACCTGTGGAATTCGCAAAGTGTGGTGGATGCTGGGACAGTGAGTAAATTTAAGGAGGAGTTAGACAAATTTTTAATTGGTAATGGGTTGAAGGGTTACGGGGAAAAGGCCGGAAAATGGGGATGAGGGGCATATCAGCCATGATCGAATGGCAGAGAGGATTCAATGGGCCAAATGACATAATTCTGCTCCAATATCTTATGAACGTATTATGAATAACACCAGGTTAAAGTCCAACAGGTTTATTTGGAATCACGAGCTTTCAAAGCGCCGCTCCTTCATCAGATGAGTCCTGGTGGTGACCACTATTGCGGATGTATCTGGAGGTTATGTGAACATCACATACAGAGGTGACACTTTGCAGGAAAGTTTCAGATACCACCCCCCCCCCCCACTCTGTTTTTGCCCTATACAGGCTGTATATGCCTCCCCTAACCCTGACCAAGCAATCTGCAGCCCAATGCCAAGCCAGATGAAGGGCTGGAAAATTTTATTGTTTTACACCAAACAAAACAATAGCTTTGTTAATTGCCTCCTTAGTGCAGAAAATAGGCTGAATTTTCTTGAAATCCCACAGCTGGGGCTGAAAGCAGGGGTAACCCCACTTCAGCTGGCTGCCAGAGCCAGTAGCACCTTGCCGGTGACAGGCAGTAAGGAGGACACCACCACCACTGGTCCTCGGAGCTGCCAGCCCAGTCAGAGCTCCGGCAACTCGGCAACTCAGCAGCCTCAACAGCACCACATCTGGCCATTACTGAGACTGCAGCTCCAGGGAGAGGGCACCTCAATGGCCAGGCACACTTCAAGAGAGTTCAGGCATGGACCTGGCAGCCAAGCCCTGGCGATTGGGGCAGAAGGAGTTGTTATGGAATACTAACAGCGTTGTTACCCGGATGCAACCATTGCCAATGGATGGGGGCCCTCTGTGGGCTGTGGACTGCCCATAAAGAAGGGCCGGCCACCTGATGCCCACTCCATCACAGAACCTGCTGAGATGCCACCCGTTTCACTGGACGGACTCCCCATGCAGCAGTTGGTCCTCCCAATGCATAAACAAGTGCTTGTAGAGGCAATAAAACCTCTAACTGGCGAATCTGCCAAGCGGGCAATCAATCCGCCAACTTTTCCACTGTTGGCAAAACATTGGGCACCCCACCTTCCCCTGATGCCTTCCCCTACCATATTGCCAGCCACCCTGCCATCCTGCTGTTGTCAAAAGGGCAAGAAAATTCTAGCCAGTCTACCTATAACTAGATTTTTCTCCCTGGGCATAATAATAAGGAAATCTTACATTACTTGTGAGTCATCCTATATCCCTGATCCATGAAATGTTCCATCTTCTACTGTTCCCCAGTGAGCATCCTCCACAACTATGTATTTCTGTATCACTCTTTCCATATCACTAATTTCTGAAGGAATATATATTTCATGCTGTCCCAGTGTTAGCTCTGATGACTCATTTGATTTAGGAGACATTGCATTTAGGATTAAAGCACAGGAGTGTATTGCTATTTGCAATATGCTGATATGGGCATATAAATATATGTCAGAACGTTATCCACTTCAATTTTGAAATAAGCTGCAGAACTTTTTCATTATTGGAACCCTTCATAGTTTTAGGTCAGCATAATTTAATAGCACGCTTGTAGGAAATAATCCCAAACGGGAAGTAAAAGCATGCAAGAGTGAATGGATTTTTATTTTAGGGAATAATTCAAAAGAACGAGATAGTGTTTTATAATCACAAAAATGATGAATCTCTGTGGTGGTAAATGGACTAGTTTTGTACTTTTTGCTCTCAGTGTCAGTATCTCTCCCAGCCGTTGATTAGTTTTCCCATTTGGTCCATTTACCTTTGCTGGAGAAAGAGACAGCTGTCAAAATAATGAATGAACTTGTGTTCCCCTGAGTGTAGGAGATTGAGGGGTGATCTAACTGAGGTGCTTGAAATATTAAAAGCATTCGGTTGGGCAGACACACAGACACCATTTCCTCTGCTAGGTTAAACAAGAACAAGGGGAAAATAAATTTACAACTAGAGTGAAATGAGATGATCAAAGTGCTTTTTCACAGAGAAGCCGGTAGAAATCTGGGACTTTGCCCTCACAAGATTGCAAATAATGGGGCAATTATAGAATCATAGAATCCCTACAATGTAGAAGGAGGCCATTCGGCCCATCGAGTCTGCACCTACCACGATCCCACCAAGGCCCTATTCCTCTAACCCCACATATTTACCCTAGCTAGCCCCCTGACAGTAGGGTCAATTTATCATGGCCAATCCACCTAACCCACACATCTTTGGACTGTGGGAGGAAACTGGAGCACCTGGAGGAAACCCATGCAGACACGGGGAGAATGTGCAAACTCCACACAGATAGTGACCCAAGGCCAGAATTGAACCCGGTCGCTGGCGCTGTGAGGCAGTAGTGATAACCACTGTGCCACAATGCCGCCCTTGGAGACTTCCGGACTGGTTCGGTAAGGGTAACAAAGGATTGGGAACAACGAACAGCAGAGCAGGCTCAAAGGGCTGAATGGCCTTCTCCTGCTCCTATTTTCTATGTTTATAAATGGAAAAGGCGTACAGCCCAGACATGAATGGAAGAGCAGCCTCACGCAACCTAAATCCTGGCTGGGGTGAGAGCATCACTGGCCAGGCCAGCACTTGTTGCCCAATCCCAATTCCCCATTAATACACTACTGTATAAATGTGTGAACTAGGAACAGGAGTAGGCCATTTGGCCCCTCGAGCCTGCTTCGCCATTTAATAAGATCATGAGCCAGCATGAACACTATAATTGCTGCTCCTCTAATTATAGCCATGAACTTCCAGATGAAGGTGCATCGTAGCACAGCTTGCTCACATTGCCCTGTGCTTTGAAAGGTGAGGCCACCTCAAGGGCTTGTGTCAATGCTGAGACATGGTGTCATCTGGAGGAGGGCATTCCCGGCATCAGAAAGTGCTGCCTCCTCACACGTTCATTTAGCATCACAGTCAAACAGCATTGAAACCACACATGATCATGAGTGGGATATTGAGTGCATGCCTTCAGTCTGGCCAGGCTCATCAAGGAGATCTATCATGACCAAAGCGGTCGTGCACAATGTGTTTCATTGATGATGAGATAGAAACATGACACTTGGGACAAGCGAGTGGATGAAATTCCACTGGTGCGACTTTACTTACAGAAGACTCCGTCGGCTGTGGGACACTCACATCCAGCAGTTTTTAGTTTGGGTTCCTGAGTTGCATTCATCCTAATCCAACAACAGAGGCAGGACATATGACAATGAGAAGGGCAGACACTTACTTGCACGACATTGAAATGCCTCCTCACGCACGCAGCCAGCGTCTCCTCCAGGCAAGCCCTTGCCCTTGCGTAGTCCAACATGATCAGACAACATGAAGCCCTCCAGGACATGCATTTTTGCTCTTGAGCAACCCTATTCTTAGTCATCACATACTATACCTTATCTCATTGCTCTCCTGCACATTGTCAGAAGCAACAACATCCCAGAGCATGCCAAAGGTTGTTCCAGAGATCACCATTTGGAAGTTCCATCTGTAACATCTTGGGTCAAACCCACAACCATTCCAGATAGAAGGAGAAGAGCAACAGCTACATGGGAACTTGCAAGTTCCCCTCCAAGCCACTCACCATCCTGACTTGGAAATATATCACTGCTCCTTCGCAGTCGCTGGGTAAAAATCCTGGAAACCCCGCCCTAACGGCATTGTGGGTCAACCCACAGCACATGGACTGCAGCGTTTTAAGAAGGCAGCTCACCACCACCTTCTCAAGGCAATTAGGGATGGGCAATAATTGCTGGCCAGCCAGCAATGCCCGTGTCCCACGATTGATTCAAAAAAGTTGTCATTGGAGTTGGTGTTGAGGGCCTGGCTGATGATTGCCCTCAGAAACTTTCCAGAGGGACCTGCAAAAGAAAGGAGAGATAATTAATGTATGACAGGGTGTGCGAAACAGGAGACATCACTCACAGTGATGGATGGATGCTGCACAGCAGAATCCTCACTTGAGTGCACACCACCAACCTCACCTCACATCAACACAGACATGGTCCGTATACTCCACAGCCAATTGTATGGCTTTGTTTTCAAATTCCTTGAGTATTTTGATCGCTCCACCCATCCACAGCTGTAGGACATCTCCTTTTTATTGTGAGCCAGCTTATCCTGCTTAAAGATAGATGGCGAGACTGTGAACAAGACACATGCAAGGACAGATGATAAGTATGCCTCGCATGTTTAGTTGCCGAGTGGAACCCGGGGCAGGATAAGGATACAAGCTTCAGAGGAGATGGAACCAGATGAAGATGTGAGGGTGTGTGAGAATGAAAGGTGATGTCCCTTGAAGTGGCAACGAGTGAGATCCTTGTAAAGATGCAATGGGTTTGTGAGTGTGTGAGTTGAGAGTGATGAGATGGTTGCATCACCCTCATAGAATCATAGAATCCTACAGTGCAGAAAGAGGCCATTCGGCCCATCGAGTCTGCACCAACCACAATCCCACCCAGGCCCTATCCACATATCCCTACATATTTACCCACTAACCCCTCTAACCTATGCATCCCGGGGCACTAAGGGGCAATTTAGAATGGCCAATCAACCTAACCCGCACATCTTTGGACTGTGGGAGGAAACCGGAGCACCCGGAGGAAACCCACGCAGACACAGGGAGAATGTGCAAACTCCACACAGACAGTGACCCGAGCCGGGATTCGAACCCAGGTCCCTGGAGCTGTGAAGCAGCAGTGCTAACCATTGTGCTACCGTGCCACCCACGATGGAATGAAGGAAATCATTCATCCTCTTCCTGAACTATCTGGCTGATCTCTTCCACAGGGTGTTGGCACTGACCAATGCCTCCCAACCTGGATTGGTCACCTCGCTGGAAGTCTTGCGGCCATAGTGGAGGACATCGGGCAGGCTTCAACGACGTCCAAGAGGTGCTCCTGCGAGGTGTCATGAAATTTGGGCACCGCATGCTTCTTGCCTTTGGATGCCATATCATCTGTGGAGCTCTCCTAAGGTGCAAACAGTGCAAATGCTGTGCAGGGGTACCTATTAAATATGGCACCAGGAGTTAAGGAGCGTGGAGGTCAGGGTGGGTGGAAAATCAGGGGCTGCCAAAGCCAAATGGCATGATCCCCATGGATGAATAATTAATGCAGCCTCAGGGACACAATATAGTGTGAAAACTTGTCACTGCAGCTGGCAGCTTGAGTGCTGTTTTTTGATTTGATTTGATTTGATTTGAAAATTTGAATTATTATTATCACATGTATTAACCTACAGTGAAAAGTATTATTTCTTGTGCACTATACAGACAAAACATACCGTTCAGAGAGAAGGAAACGAGAGAGTGCAGAATGTAGTATTACAGTCATAGCTAGGGTGTAGAGAAAGATCAACTTAATGCAAGATAAGTCCATTCAAAAGTCTGACAGCAGCAGGGAAGAAGCTGTTCCTGAGTCGGTTGGTATGTGACCTCAGACTTTTGTATCTTTTTCCCAAAGGAAGAAGGTGGAAGAGAGAATGTCCGGTGTGCGTGGGGTCCTTAATTATGCTGGCTGCTGTTTTAATTATGCTGGCTGCCATTTTTTATGTCCACTACCACACTTTAAGTTTTTTTTGGATAAATTCTGTCCAGAAAGTGTCCTGGGACAATGGTTGTATCGAAGGTGTCCTCCTGAGCTCATCATAGTTCATCATACCTGAATGGCTGTAAATTGGGAGAGGGGAGTGTGCAGCAGACCTGGGTGTCCTTGTGCACCAGTCGCTGAAGGGAAGCATGCAGGTGCAGCAGGTGGTAAAGAAGGCAAATGGCATGTTGCCTTCATTGCGAGAGTTTTCGAGTACAGGAACAGGGATGTGCTGTTGCAACTATACAGGGCCTTGGTGAGGCCACACTTAGAATATTGTGTGCAGTTTTAGTCTCTTTTTCTGAGGAAGGATGTTCTTGCTCTCGAGGGAGTGCAGCGAATGTTTACCAAGCTGATTCCAGGGATGGTGGGATTGATATATGAGGAGAGATTGACTGGGTTAGGATTGTTTTCACTGGAGTGCAGACAAATGAGGGGGGATCTCATAGAGTCTTATAAAATTCTAACAGGTCTAGACAGGATAGATGCAGGGAGGATGTTCCTGATGGTGGGGGAGTCCAGAACCAGGGGTCACAGTCTGAGGATTCAGGGTAGGCCATTTAGGACGTAGGTGAGGAGACATTTCTTCACCCTTTTTAATGGACTTTTGAATGGACTTACCTTGCATTAAGTTGATCTTTCTCTACACCCTGACTATGACTGTAGCACTACATTCTGCACTCTCTCGTTTCCTTCTCTATGAATGGTATGTTTTGTCTGTATAGCGCGCAAGAAACAATATTTTCACTGTATGTTAATACATGTGACAATAATAAATCAAATCAAAATCAAATCAAAGAGGGGTGAGCCTGTGGAATTCATTACCACAGGAAATAGTTGATGCCAAAACATTGAATGCATTCAAGAGGCGGCTGGATATAGCACTTGGGGGCAAATGGGATCAAAGGTTATGGGGAAAAAGCAGGATTAGGCTATTGAGTTGGATGATCAGCAATGATCATAATGAATGGCGGAGCAGGCTCGAAGGGCCAAATGGCCTCCTCCTGCTCCTATCTTATATGTTTCTATATCGGGAAGAACGGTCCATTCAGAAGTAATGACTTGGACATTAAAGACACTGATCATGTCGGCCACAACGCAACAGCCAAGGTCTCTGCAGGCATGAGCTAATCAATTACATTCTGGGGAAACTCATTAAGGAGCGGAGAGATCATGTGATCAGTATAACCATTTTGAAATACATGTTATTGCAATACCCTGGTTGTAATAAATCTGCTAATGGGGCAGTGAAATTGTAATGACTTTAATCAGGCAATTCAGGTTGGCCTGTTAGAATGTGAACTCCCTGATTAAGGGCCAAATTGTTGGGCCAATCAGGGAGCCTTTTGCTTTGTATTTACCCAGGAGTGTCAGTTCCTCTGGGACTCCGAGCGTAGACGGCGAACTGAAAGCACTTTGTATGCTGTTGTCAGACTTGTAAATAAAGGGATTTTGGTGAAGGGACTTCTGCCTCCGAGGACTTATTACAGAAATCATCTCTCTCCTATTTTCAAGTTTGGAAACCCTACCTTATTACAGTTCTGAACCCATCACAGAGATCGAGAATTTCAATCAAAAGGAACCTCAGGTGCAATATCATCAACTCCTGGATAAGATAGATTACTTTCAAAAATGAGACCATCTCCAGAAATCACAGTTTACATCAGCTGCAATCCCACTGGAAATTCCAGACTACTGTGGAAAGAATCTGCCTCAGCTGCAAACGTGTGTGTGTCTGTCCCTGTGTGTTTTTGAATATCTTTATATCTTGACCTGGATGTGTTTTTGCCAGAATTAAAACAAACCCCTTATGTGTTTAAACTGAAGAAAGTTGGACTAAGTTCTGTGTAATCAGCACACAAATAGTTAAGTACAACCTTCCTCCTTATAAATGACAAAAAAAAACCTCTGTTATGATCAATCGACTAATGGGAAAGAAAGGCCAAGTCCTGACATCCTTCCTCACTCGGTTGTAACAATTAGTCAAACACTACATCAATTGTTCTCTTTTGCAGCATCTCCTTAAGAGTCAAGTTGCTGACAGTCAGTTTGGGTTGTTCTAGAACCACTTTAACATAAACCTCCCTATAGCTTTGATCCAGTCATGAGTACAAGAGTTAAAGGGTAAGTTAGAGAGTGAAAGTAGCCTAGCCTGACATCAAGGCAGAGTTCTTGGCCAAGGGCTACATGGGATCAGGAACAAATGCTGCCTTTGTTAGTGATAGCCATCTCCAAATAATGATTTTTCTTAAAATCCATTGCATTTAACACATGGGAATTTTTGAAAAACTGAAGTTGACATGACAGATACACAGTGACTGGAATGACAGATGCAGAAGGAAATGGTTGTGGTTGTCAGAAGCCAGTTAACAATGCAGGAGCATCTCAGCATCCTCAACCCAATCACTTTGAAGTACTTAATCAATTCTTTTTCTGCCACAAAGTCAGGATTACTTATTGATTTTGCAACATTCATTTCCATTCATAACTTCTCCAATAATGAAACAGTCCTGCTCACCTATAGCAAAAAGCTAGAAGACTTGGTGTTTGTAGTGATGGTGATATTCGGCCAGATAATGGCATTCCTCAACAAATATATACTCAATCAATTCACACTGACTTTCAATGGCACCACCATCAGACTCCCCCATAATATTAATATCCTTGTAGGCAGCATTGACCAGAAGCATAGCAGTCCGAGGGATGTGCTGGTTAGGTGTATTGGCTATGCTAAATTCTCCCTCAGTGCACCCGAACAGGCGCTGAAGTGTGGCGACTAGGGGACTTTCACAGTAACTTCATTACAGTGTTAATGTAAGCATACTTGTGAATTGTAAATTATCTCAAGCCAGGACAGTTAGTAGGCTTTTGCAAACACAGGCCAAATGGTAAGCATTTTCCAAGGTGGCCTTCAAGACACACAACATTGCAGAATCGCTGAGTAGAAACTGATAGCCAAGTTCCGGACACATGAGGACAGCCTCAACCGGGATCTTGGGTTCATGTCACACTACATGTTACTCCCACCATTTGGCCTGGGCTTGCAAAATCTCACTAACTGTCCTGGCTTGAGACAATTCACACCGCTTTAACCTGTGATTATCCCTCTCTCCACTCGCATTGTCTGTACCTGTCAAGACTTGATTACCTGTAAAGACTCGCATTCCAACCATTATTTTGCAATTGCATCTCTGTCTATATACGCCGTGTTTGTGAACCAACTCTTCGGTCACCTGATGAAGGAGCAGCGCTCCGAAAGCTCATTCTACCCAATAAACCTGTTGGACTTTAACCTGGTTTTGTGAGACTTCCTACTGTGCCCACCCCAGTCCAACGCCGGCATATCCACATCATAGCATCTGTGGAGAGAGAGAGAATAGAGCCAGTGTCCATCACGACATAGATTTCATCCATTTTCAAAACAAGTGGCTTGCAGTTATTTCTTTTTTTAAATATTTACACAGCTGTGAGTCATACAGCTATGAGAGTGAACAGACATGACCAAATGAATGCTAATAACTCACTTAGATCCAATTTCATTCCAGCTGAGGTGAAAAATTAATAATGGTGTTTGACAGGGATGACGAATAACAATTTAAAAAATGACAATGCAATTAGTGGGTTTTTGAAGTCAGTGAGTCAGTTTTCAGTATTCCGATGTGGTATAGCTTCAAATTAGTGAGTGCAACATCTGCACTGCTTCAACACGATATTCCACCTGCACCAACACCCGGTGGAGAGTTCATGTGAAGCAGGAGGAACTTAATAAAATAATTAATACATCAGTGTGTGTTCTTCATCTGTTCAATGAAAAAAGGCATGAATTCCGATGCTGTGAAGAGATGGGTAAGGACTGATTGGTGCCATTTTTTAAGACCATCTTGACCTATATTCAGTTCTGCCATTAATGCTTTAACGGGAACAGTGACCACAATTCAGTAAGCTTTAAGGTATTGATGGATAAAGATAAGTGCAGTCCTCAAGTTAAGGTGTTAAATTGGGGGAAGGTTAATTACAACAATATTAGGCAGGAACTGAAGAATGTAGATTGGGGGCAGATGTTTGAGGGCAAATCAACACCTGGCATGTGGGAGGCTTTCAAGTGTAAGTTGATAGGAATTCAGGGCCAGCACATTCCTGTCAGGATGAAGGATAAGTTTGGCAAGCTTCGGGAACCTTGGATAACGAGAGATATTGTGAGCCTAGTCAAAGTGAAAAAGGAAGCATTTGTCAAGGCTAGGAGGCTGGGAACACACAAAGCAAGTGTGGAATACAAGGAAAGCAGAAAGAAACTTAAGCAAGGAGTAAGAAGAACTAAAAGGGGTCACGAAAAGTTATTGCCAGCAGGATTAAGGAAAATCCCAAGGCTTTTTATACATATATGAAGAGCAAGAGGATAGCCAGGGAGAGGGTTGGCCCACTCAAGGACTGGGGAGGGAATCTATGCATGGAGCCAGAGGAAATGGGCGAGGTATTAAATGAGTACTTTGTGTCAGTATTCACCAAAGAGAAGGACTTGGTGGATGATGAGACTGGGAAAGGGTGTGTAGATAGTTTGGGTCATGTTGAGATCAAAAAGGAGGAGGTATTGGGGGTCTTGAGAAACATTAAGGTAGACAAGTCCCCAGGGCCTGATGGGATATACCCCAGAATACTGAGAGAGGCAAGGGAGGAAATTGCTGGAGCCTTGAGAGAAATCTTTGTATCCTCACTGGCTACAGGGGAGGTCCAAGAGGACTGGAAAATAGCCAATGTTGTTCTTTTGTTTAAGAAGGATAGCAAGAATAATCCAGGTAATTACAGGCTGGTGAGCCTTACGTCAGTGGTCAGGAAATTATTGGAGAGGATTCTTCGAGACAGGATTTACTCCCACTTGGAAATAAGTGGATGTATTAGTGAGAAGCAACATGGTTTTGTGAAGGGCGTGTTGCAGTTTTATAGAACCTTAGTTAGGCCGCACTTGGAATATAGTGTTCAAGTCTGGTCGCCGCACTACCAGAAGGCTGTGGAGGCTTTGGAGAGGGTACAGAAAAGATTTACCAGGATGTTGCCTGGTATGGAGGGCATGAGATATGAGGAGAGGTTGGAGAAACTTGGTTTGTTCTCACTGGAACGACCGAGGTTGAGGGGCAACCTGATAGAAGTCTACAAGATTATGAGGGGCATGGACAGAGCGGATTATCAGAAGCTTTTTCCCAGGGTGGAAGAGTCAATTACGAGAGGGCATAGGTTTAAAGTGTGAGGGGAAAGGTTTAAAGGAGATGTACAAGGCATGTTTTTTACACAGAGGGTAGTGGATGCCTGGAGCTCACTGCCGGAGGAGGTAGTGGAAACAGATACGGTAGTGACTTTTAAGGGGCATCTTGACAAATACATGAATAGGATGGGAATAGAGGGATATGGTCCCCGGAAGGGTAGGGGTTTTTAGTTCAGTCAGGCAGCATAGTCAGTGCAGGCTTGGAGGGGCAAGGGCCTGTTCCTGTGCTGTAATTTTCTTTGTTCTTTGTTCTTTGGCGCAGTAGCCCCCGAGTGGGGGGTTACTTCACCAACCTGAAGGCTTTGACAAAGGGTCATCTGGACTCGAAACATCAACTCTTTTCTCTCCTTACAGATGCTGCCAGACCTGCTGACATTTTCCAGCGTTTCTCTTTTGGAATCTGAAGGCTGACCAATGCTATTCACAGGAACCCCAGGCACTGACCAGTGCTCATTGCAGGAACTCCAGGAGTTCTTACTGAGGCTAAACTATCCCTGCTGCTGAGTGCCCACCAGTAGGTTGATGTGCCACTCTGAGGGGCCCACCACCACAAGTTGGCAATGATCTCTCTTCTACCAACTTCCATTTCAGCTCAACAACAAATTGCCCAACGACCTCAATATGGCTGACTTCCAGAGATAGCACTGAGGCCTCACCTAGGTGTTTTTTCGTAGAATAGAACAGTACAGCACAGAACAGGCCCTTCGGCCCACGATGTTGTGCCGAGCTTTATCTGAAACCAAGATCAAGCTATCCCACTCCCTATCATCCTAGTGTGCTCCATGTGCCTATCCAATAACCGCTTAAATGTTCCTAAAGTGTCTGACTCCACTATCACTGCAGGCAGTCCATTCCGCACCTCAACCACTCTCTGCGTAAAGAACCTACCTCTGATATCCTTCCTATATCTCCCATCATGAACCCTATAGTTATGCCCCCTTGTAATAGCTCCATCCACCCGAGGAATGTTAACCTGTCAGGGATCCGACAGCCTCTGGTCCCCATAAGCCAGTTGTCAAATCCAAAGTTCTGCTAAAGCTGCTGAAAGATGTGTGCCAATGAGCATTCTGCGCTTGCTCAATGAGCTCAATTGCCTTCCTGCTGTCACGTGGCAGGAATGCCACCTTGGGGCTTTCCCACTCCAATAAATGCAGCAGCCGACATGTCCTGTCCAGCACATCCCCTCCAGATTTGCCAGCCCTTCCCCCACCACTTACTAACCCATTTCTGAAGGCTCCATAAGATTCAGCCCACTATTACATACAATTGATCGACTGAGTGCATTGAGCCGCTAACCACTGGAAGGCCAAAAACTGCCATCTCACAGCGCCAGGGATTCGGGTTCAATTCCCGGCTTGGCTCACTGTCTGTGCAGAGTCTGCACGTTCTCCCCATGTCTGCGTGGGTTTTCTCCGGGTGCTCCGGTTTCCTCCCACAGTCTGAGAGATGTGCTGGTTAGGTGCATTGGCCATGCTAAATTCTCCCTCAGTGTACCCGAACAGGCGCCAGAGTGTGGAGACTAGGGGATTTTCACAGTAATTTCATTTTAGTGTTAATATAAGCCTACCTGTGACACTAATAAAATAAACTTTAAAAATGATCAAATCTATTTGGTATAGTAATGGCACTGTCAGCCCCTTAAGGGTTGAGGCATGCAGAGTAAATGGCAACAACATATTGGGCTGATATTGTGCATTCTTTGCTTTTAAACATGCCTAGGATCAGGATATAAGACACATGAGAAATTACCCTTCAGGACATTTTTTTTTAAAGTTTGACGCACTTGGGCCATCAAAAGATAACAGCTGCTTTTGAAATTCTAGTTGCACCAGTCGCAGAAGGCTGACAGCCTGAGAATTCTTCCTGACAAGAGCGTCTTAGCTGTATTCACATTCAGCCCAGACAAACATTCCCACAGTGTCTTACGTCTGGTTAGTACCGATGTCATCGAGAGCACTGGACCCAGAGGCATGCAGAGGATATTTCCACTCTCATCAAAATGATTTCCTCTGTGATTCCACGCTTTTAACATGTCACAGCAGATACTCTCTGAGGGAGGTTAATGCTTAGCGTCCTGTTGTATGGTTTGGTAATCCTTTCAATGACCTCTTTTTCTTGTGTAGATTCTATTTACATGATATGTTTCAAAGTAAGAAGCTGCCAAGCATCATTTCGAATGGAGATGACGGACAGGTTGAACCACTTCAAATTAATTCCACAAGGAACTGGGTAAAGCTCGGTGATCTGTGTGCGGCATTGATTTGGGTTCAGTGGTGGCCAGCATTTCACTTTCTAACAACTAATCCCGAGGGATAAGATATCTGGATAGAGTCTCGTTCAGGGTCTGTGAAAAAAAAGAAAGATGCAATTTGCATTTACATAGCGCCTTTGACAATCTTTACCAAGCCAATGAAACCACTTTTGAAGTGTAGTGAGTATTGCAATATGGGAAATGTGACAACTTTTTGTTTTATGTTCTCGTCTGAAGGGCAAAAGACGCAACACCCTCTGGTTGTCAGAATTAAGATAGGGGCTTTGTGGACATTTCACTGCTGGTTCATTGAAAATCCTGAGTAAAGGAACAACATCTGAATCCTAAAACCAGCAAAGTTTTAGGCTGAATCTTCCCTTCTGGAGTCTAATTCCAGCGAAGGGCGGGTATGTCAGTGTAATTTTCGCTGGGCGGTGGGAGAGTTGAACACACATGATCCTCCTCCGCTGGTCAGTTTATTAACTATGCATCCATGAGGAGCTGGGTAAATTCTGTGACAGGGCCGGAGGGGAGGTGTTCACCCCGCCACCACCTCATGGTGCAGAATCTCCCCATCACACCCGCCACAAGAACCGTAGCGGGAAGGACAGAGACCGCTGAAAAGGTCTGTTGACCTCGAATGGGATTTTCCAGTTTTGGGGCGAGCGTGGCCGGAAAATCCCACCCCTGGTGTCCAAGGTCCTGGTGGACTGTGTAAATGATACCCAAACAGCCATTCATTCATTGCAGGCCAGGAGCTCCACGTTCCTCCTCCAGAGTCCTTGTGGCTACAGCTCTTACAGGAGAGTGCCTCTGGCATTGCCTGTCATTCATCTCCAGATAACAGCATTGCCAATGATCCACCCATGACCAGGTCAATGCTTGCCATTGCTGTGCTCCATGTTGTTCAGCATCTTGAGGCCTCCTTCTTGAGACTCCACTGTCTCTTGCAACTCAGGCCCTGGAACCCTGCGACCCTCTGCCAACCAGCAACAGGCCTTCCTTCTCCTCATCTGAATGAGAGCCATTCCCAAGGCAGGGTTACCAGCAGCCTCCATCGTTGACACCTCAGTGGACGTGTGAATTAACTGAAGTAATATATTAAGTATGTCCTTTATAGGTTTCCATAGTAACTTGGGACAACTCAATGTAGCAAACAATTAACTAAAGGGTTTATCGATAAGAAGTATATACATGAAGGGTTCAATCACACTCCTAACAACATCCTAACTCTAACTGAAACCCTTCAGCCCCAGTGCTGCTCACCCGCACTCCCGATTGGCCCAGGTGCACATGCCCATGCTCCACTGGCTCTGGCCCAGTCGCATTGCCCACAAAGGATTGCCCCTTAAAGGGGCCACGCTACCATAGTCTCCCTCCATCTCAAAGCCAGCAGGCAATTGCTACTCCCAAAAACCAACCTCCTCTGTGAGATGTCATCTCACCAACCCTCTCCCCACCCCTTTTTTTATTCATTCGTGGGACATGGGCGTCGCTGGCTGGCCAGCATTTATTGCCCATCCCTAGTCGCCCTTGTTCAGAGGGCAGTTCAGAGTCAACCATATTGCTGTGGCTCTGGAGCCACATGTAGGCCAGAATAGGTAGGGATGGCAGATTCTCTTCACTAAAGGACATTAGTGAACCAGATGGGTCTTTCTGACAATCGACAATGGTTTGATGGTCGTCAGTAGATTCTTAATTCCAGATTTTTTTTTGTTGAATTCAAATTTCCACTCTCACCTATCTAGATAGAGATAGAGGACATCCTGGAGAATCAGAGATGGGTGTTCTTGCTGTTCATGCATGCTGCATATGGAGACACATTACTCTTTGTCCAGGATGTTGAGAGCCTTGTACAGAAAGCTGCACTCGGACTCTTTTCCACTTGTCTCCACTCAAGGCTCTATAGAGAGCCCATTGCCTTGGCAGTGTTGAAAGACTAACCACAAGAACCCTTGTCAGCCAGGACCATTCACCCGGGAGGATGGAGGTTTGGAGTTCCCCCCACCAGCTGTGTCCTCTGGAGGCATCCATCTCCCTCCCTCCCTCCCTTCATCCCTGCCTCTGACTACAGCCGATGGCAAATGGCACATTATAAACAGCAGCTCCGCACCTTGCTGGGATCTCAATGTTATGAGACTGATGACCTGGGGACAAATCTGCTGCAATGCGGCCTTCACCAAAGGGAGGAGAACACAAGTCAGCATCTCTGACATCCCAGATACCTCATAATTATTAAGGTGTCCCTTTAATTGGCCACATGTTTTGACCTTGAACTCCATTCAACCAAATAGTCCCCCAATCTTGATGGATCTCACTGACTGAGCGATCAGTATGTCAGTATGGAAAAATGGTTTGTGTTATCTTTCAAGCTGGCTCCACCACCTTCTACCCTCCCCCATCAACCTGAACCCACCCAATATCACCATTCTTGTCCCGTACCACCACCCCCCTCCCAATACTCTGGATCCTATCACCATCCACCTCCACATGCCCTTCCTCCCTCAGAGCTGACACCTATTACTGTCCCCATGCCCACCCTGAGCTTGCCATCTCTATTTGAATGCGTGATTTCCAAATCTGAATCGATACAAATAGAATCAGTTCAGAAGCTGCTGTACGGACCTCAGCGAAATCCACTGAGAACTAACTGACGTTGTACACCGGAATTCAGCAACACATGGCCTGGAATTTTGAAATCAGCATTCTGTTTCTCATTTCGGAGCTTTCCCTAGTTTAATCCCTAAACAAAGATGCCACTTTGGTAAGAATTTTGTAGGTCACCTTTGGCAGCTAGCAATTATGAGGCCACTATAAATTAGCAATATTAAACATGGGATAAAATCCCAACATTCGCTAAGTCTATACATTTGCGAAGAATTTCAAAAGAGCACATCTGTTGTTTTAAAGCCTTATCACACTGGCCCATGTAAGAGGAATATCATAGAATCATAGAATCCCTGCAGTGCAGAAGGAGGTCATTCGACCCATCGAGCCTGCACCAACAACAATCCCACCCAGGCCCTATCCTCTTAACCCCACATATTTACCCTACTAATCCCCCTGACACTAAAGGGCAATTTAACATGTTCAATTAACCTTCCCCGCACATCTTTGGACTGCAGGATGAAACCAGAGCACCCGGAGGAAACCCACGCAGACAGAGGGAGAATGTGCAAACTTCAGACAGGCAATGACCCGAGGCAGGAATTGAACCCAGGTCTCTGGAACTGTGAGGCAGCAGTGCTGACCACTGTGCCACCATGCCACCCACTGCCATTGTGCCACCCTTGGCTCAGTGAAGAATGTATCTTCCCTTTGTTGCAGATTCTTTAATACTCAAGAGTTTCTTACTTTACAACACTCAATAACCAATGTTCCTAAATGTAAAATGCAGTGTAGGGATCCTTCAGAGTCTTAGCCTGTCCCTGACCTCACTGGATTGTTTATCCCGCATTATACTAACATTAACATGGGAATACTTTTGAATACTTGGACATTACATCTGAAAATAATTTACTAAATCTCCTGGGTACAGTTTTGTGGGAAGGTTTATGTCATTAAGATAAGACGCACTAATGAGAGACCAGTAATGGCACCGTTCCTCGATGGCTTAAAAAGAAAACAGTTTATTTTTCTCCTGTCTCCAGCCCCTAAGGCCATGATACACGATTAGGGATGGGTCTTAATGTTCAAGCTGCCTTCTAGTATGTCCCCAGTGACTGGGCTATTTGACTAAGGAGGCAGCGCAGCACAGCATAATGCAGTTCCTGTCCAATATCCACACATCAGTATTGTTTCAGATGGATCACAGTCAAGCAGTTTTCCTCCCACTGAACCTGTTTGCAATCCGTTATCTCAGTGGAGACCGAGATTGAACTTCCTGGCCCGTAGGGCTGATTGGCATATTTGCCAGTGAACATAGAACATAGAACAGTACAGCACAGAACAGGCCCTTCGGCCCACGATGTTGTGCCGACCTTCATCTGAAACCAAGATCAAGCTATCCCTCTCCCTACCATCCTGGTGTGCTCCATGTGCCTATCCAATAACCGCTTAAATGTTCCTAAAGTGTCTGACTCCACTATCACTGCAGGCAGTCCATTCCACACCCCAACCACTCTCTGCGTGAAGAACCTACCTCTGATATCCTTCCTATATCTCCCACCATGAACCCTATACCCTATAGTGCTTTTACTTTTCCACTGAATCATTCAGGGAGCAGCTGAAAATTATGACTACACTTTAACAACTTCTTTAATTGCTCCGAGGATCCATGTTTGCTCTGACTTGCAAGGGTAATGTTACCCTGAAGTTGCAGAGGTCCTGCACCAGAGGCACTGGCAGCTTTCCAGCAGTCAGTTTTCATGGGAGTGTCTAAACAATGAATGTCTCCTGATACTCTCGCAGTGCTGAAACCTGTACCTCTTTGCCAGCTTGTTTCAGCTGAAGAATATTCTGGAAACTTTTAAAATGTCCTGAAGGGAATTTGTTAATTATGCCTGAATGTTCTTGTATTCTAGATGGCTAATTATTTTTCCAAGTGATTCGGTGGAAGGGATTTTCGAGTGCTACTGTCCAATTCTTACCTGGAAACTGGTCAGTCCTTAATGGCTAAGGCCTGTCTGTTGCAATCTTCAGGTAGGCTTGACAATGGCTGCATGGGACTTATTCAAGCATAAACATGTTTAAGTGTGAAAATCAGGGTCTTACACCACTGCAGGACTCCACCAAATGCTATTTTGAAGTACCATAAGAAGTCTCACAACACCAGGTTAAAGTCCAACAGGTTTACTTGGAATCAGGAGCTTTCGGAGCACTGTTCCTTCATCAGGTGAGTTTGAAGTAGAACAGGTAGACTATTCACCATTTGTACCAGGCAGTGACCCGCCCAACCAACAGTCTCAATGGTTGGGCGGCCAATTCACAAAAGGCCCTCAAGTGTTTTAGGGCGCAGAATGAGTGCAATCCCACTCTGGGAGGTGGGGGTACTCTGCCCAGAGCCCCTCCTGTTGCAGTCCGTGGAGAGCACCATCTTGAGAAAGGCAAGGGCTCCGGAAGCCGCTGAACTCATGATTTCCTGATGTTACTTGGTGCCCAAATTTGGAAGACACGGATCGATTGTATGATATTCTCATGTGATCAACAATGATCAGACATTCAGCTGCACAGGTGCTGGACATTCATGTTACTTAAAGGGCCAGGCACCTAACTTGCAGGTAAAGTGATATTGAGGAACTTTTGCGAGTGTAAAGCATCTGGAATTGCAGTGGAGTTTTGTTGGAGATGATGTGGTGAGTTACTTGATTTGACAGAAAGAGTGATTGCATCCTCTCATGGAGGGCAGAGGATTTGGCAAACTGCCCACAAAAGTGCATAATTTAATACCCTCCCCCATTGTTAGTTTGCAGTCCTCTGTTAGTTCCACTCTGTTACCTTCCATTGTGTGTCAGCTTGTCCTGTTAGAGAGAGGAAAAAATGTTAGTGATTGTGTTTGGGTGATCTGCCTGCCAAAGCCGAGTAGATAGAGGTATATTGAGGCAGTGTGAGGTGAGTGTGAGGTATATTGAGGCAGTGTGAGGTGAGTGTGAGGTATTGAGGCAGTGTGAGGTGAGTGTGAGGTATGTTGAGGCAGTGTGAGGCTTGTTGAGGCAGGGCGAGGTGAGTATGAGGTTGTTGAGGCAGTGCGAGGTGAGTGTGAGGTTGTTGAGGCAGTGTGAGGTGAGTGTGAGGTATTGAGGCAGTGTGAGGTGAGTGTGAGGTTGTTGAGGCAGCGTGAGGTGAGTGTGAGGTTGTTGAGGCAGTGTGAGGTGAGTGTGAGGCTTGTTGAGGCAGTGTGAGGTGAGTGTGAGGCTTGTTGAGGCAGTGTGAGGTGAGTGTGAGATTGTTGAGGCAGTGTGAGGTGAGTGTGAGGTATGTTGAGGCAGTGTGAGGTGAGTGTGAGGTTGTTGAGGCAGTGTGAGGTGAGTGTGAGGTATTGAGGCAGTGTGAGGTGAGAGTGAGGTATTGAGGCAGTGTGAGGTGAGTGTGAGGCTTGTTGAGGCAGTGTGAGGTGAGTGTGAGGTATTGAGGCAGTGTGAGGTGAGAGTGAGGTATTGAGGCAGTGTGAGGTGAGTGTGAGATTGTTGAGGCAGTGTGAGGTGAGTGTGAGGCTGACACCATTGATATCTAAGGACGAGGTGAAGTATCTAAATGTTAGTCACTGAATACCAGGAAATGCCGGTGGGTCAGTGAGGGGAGTGTGGTACATTGAGCAGTTTGGTATGGCTCCTGCTCCCACCAAGACCGCAAGAAACTACAAAGGATTGTGAAAGTAGCCCAGTCCATCACACAAACCAGCCTCCCATCATTCTGATCATTGAATTCAATATCCTGATCCTGTCTTCCCCCCATATCCTTGATCACTTTACCCCAAGAGCTATATATAATTTATTCTTGAAATCACACAATGATTTGGCCTCAACTACATTCTGTGGTAGTGAATTCCACACGTCCACCACCCTCCGGGTGAAGAAATTTCTCCTCACCTCAGTTCTAAAAGATTTACCTTTTATCCTCAAACTATGACCCCTAGTTCTGGACTACCCCACTATTGGGAACATTCTTTCTGAATCTACCCTGTCTAACCCTGTTAGAATATTATAATTTCAATGAGATCCCCTTTCACTCTTCTAAGCTCCAATGATCCTAACTGACTCAACCTCTCCTCTTGTGACAGACCTGCCATATAACTAGATTGTTTATAAATTAATGGCTCCATCCCACATGATGTGCCATATTGGCTCACCACAGCCTCCTTGTTACTGATCCCTTTGAGCTTCTACTCCAACTTTGCACCCTTAAACCTGGACCCACTCTCCATCCACCATTAATGCTCTTCCAGAGCCCAATCCTGAGATTGTTCTGGACCAGAGACACTAGTGCTGTCCACTTGTGTAAAGTTGCTCAGATCTTCACGTCCTCTTTAACTTCTGGCCACGCACAGGACGTATTAGACCTCAGCCCAGAAAACTGAGACAGCAACACAAAGAGAACTGTCACACCCGCTGCTTGGGGGCACAGCACAGACTCAAGCAACCTCAACCAGGGCAGGCGAAAGAGGCTCACCCAGTCCTTGACCTCATATGTGTCCAACCTGCAACCTCAACCTAGAACCTAACTCAGGGAGAACGATGCTCCAGCCCACACCTCACCTGACTATAAATAAGTGGTAAATATTTAATCCTTCAGTAACTGATTCTGGCAGCCTGTGTTTATGGAGTAAAATTATTCATTAACTGTGAGAAATTGCTAATAAAAAACCCTGACAGTCCTTGCATGAGGCACATAGAGTGAAGAAAAGAGGAAGGGAAGGAAGGGAGGGACAAGCTCTGTTTTGCCACTCTGGATAGACAATGAAGGAGAACTGGGTGGGGCAGTCCCAGGGTCTCCGAGAGCAACATCCCCATGTCCTTTAACATTGCAATTCAGTTTCGAACTATATTGGGAGGTGTTTCCCCCTATCCCCCACACCCTTCCCCACACACACAGGCGCACATACACATACACACACTGACACAGGAAAGAGGTTTATCGCTTATTTCAGGCAGAAACCTTAGCCTCCCAGTGGCAGGCCTCGGTGAAAGCCACATCAGGCTGAGGGTCAAGGTTGAAAGTGTGGTGCAGCCGCTGACCCCAATTTTAGGCCCATGCCGTCACATTAAAGCCTATTATCCCCAGTGTAAATCAGACCATGATTACTAAAACATGTGCTGTTACCTATTCTGGACCTTCATATGGTTTGAGCTAATGGTGCCTGCAGTGCCCAGCACGATCGCACCTATTGGGTTACAGCCGCTATGTGGAAGTTTGGGTCAATATGAAAAGCAGAACTCTTCCTGTCTTAAGTAAGAGTTGCTTTTATGACCTGAACTTCACAGCAGGTTGGAAGATATGAAATGTTTTTTCAAAGGCATTCTACAAAAACTGTGATAGCGATCATGACAAAATATAGCTCGGTGAAATTAAAAACATGAAATAATCCTTTTCTAATCACATACAGAATAATGGGCTCCCAGGAGCAAGTTACAAGTCTTGTGGGTTTTAGTCAACAATTCTAAACCGCAAAGTTCCCCACCAGCAGGGAAATTAAACACATACCTTATAATAGTTAATGAAATAACATAGTGCTTCAGTGCTTTTTCACAGTCTCATTTATTTTAATATCTGTCTCGTAATTGTGAACACAGGGGTTTTTCAGCGCTCTGTTAGAATAACGAGAGTGTAAGTTTAAATATCACATTTTTAGCTCAGAAGATACATTCTGGAGAATTAAAAATAAAACTTTCAGGTTAAAATCCAGGATTGAACTCACTGTAATCCAAGTGAGAGTTTTGGCTGCGGATCTTCCTGCATCCCAAGTGTATGTCATTGAATCATAGAATCCCGACAGTGCAGAAGGAGGCCATTTGGCCCATTGAGTCTGCACCAACCACAATCCCATCCAGGCCCCATCCCCACAGCCCCACATATTTATCCTGCTAATCCCCTGACAACTAAGGAGCAATTTAGCATGGCCAATCAACCTAACCCGCACATCTTTGGACTGTGGGAGGAAACCGGAGCACTCGGAGGAAACCCACGCAGACACGGGGAGAAAGTGCAAACTCCACACAGACAGTGACCCGAGGCCGGAATTGAACCCGGGTCCCTGGTGCTGTGAGGCAGCAGTGCTAACGTATATGGAAATGCCGCCTGGGAACTGCTGAGACAGTTTGTCTGGGTGTACATTCGATGTACAAAAGGGTTTCAGCCCTCTGTCCTTGGCCAGCTGAATGCAGTCCAGCTGCACTCACTCCCTGCCCATCCCCTGAGCTAGTGCAGTCAAAAAATAAATTGTACCATCACAGCATCTGAAATAGCTTGAAGCCTAATTACAATGTGCAGCACAGGAAACAGGCCTTCCTACTGCTGACTGCATCGGATGGACCTCGGAGACACCAGGTTTTAGTACAGACGGAGCCCGCCTGGAGCCAAATCTACTCGCTTAACAGATGATGAGAAACAGAGCAGAAAGTAGTTAAAAAGTGTCATTTTCTTCCTGCCTATACGTAGGATGTTCTTAAATTTTACCCCATGTTAGATAATCTGGAGACGCTATCACTGCATCCTGTTAAAAGTGATAAAAGAGAAAAAACATATTGTCTTCTGAAACGTGTGTGTTTGTCTATTGTGCTTTTTTCTACTTCAATTATTATGTTAAGCTTGAGCACAGGAAATGATTGAAGCATATTTAGCAATGCTAGTGTTGGCCAAGCCCCTGAAATCTACTCAAAAGGGTGGGGTGGAATTTCCAGGAGCAGAATTGCCATGTATTTGTGGAACATTCTGTAGGTAAAAATTAAAAGAAAAGCCGCATTTGGAAGGGAAGAATGTTTATACAGGAAGTCATTTGGCTTTGGATATGGTTATTTTATGAGCGTGAGAGACCAAAAAAGCGCAGTGGAGATGGCAACACGAGTGAGTCATGAGTTAGATTTCCTCCTTCACTGATTGCTGGTGGGGCCTTCACTGAAACCACCTGATTTTTTTTATTTAAAGAGAAGGTCAGGGCTGTTCTATTAAGGGTACGTGGTCTGTCCCACAAGAATAACACTCGAGGAGTCACAGTGAAAATCTGCATCTGTGGTGTCTTCATTTCAAATTCAAACTGGAGATGACCTAAAACTTGCAGACAATTTGGGTGAATTAAAGTTCTCCTGGGACATATGCTCCTAAGGTAGCACGGTGGTACAGTGGTTAGCACTGCTGTCTCACAGCGCCAGGGACCTGGCTTCAATTCCGGCCTCGGGTCACTGTCTGTGTGGAGTTTGCACATTCTCCCCGTGTCCATGTGGGTTTCCTCCAGGTAACTATTATGAAAGGCATGGATAGGGTGAACGGTGGGAAGCTTTTCCCCGGGTCGGTGGTGACGTTCACGAGGGGTCATAGGTTCAAGGTGAAGGGGGGGAGGTTTAACACAGATATCAGAAGGACATATTTCACACAGAGGGTCGTGGGGGCCTGGAATGTGTTGCCGGGCAAGGTGGTGGAGGCGGACACACTGGGAACGTTTAAGACTTATCTAGACAGCTATATGAACGGAGTGGGAATGGAGGGATACAAAAGAGTGGTCTAGTTTGGACCAGGGAGCGGCGCGGGCTAATTGTTCCTTGTTTCTCGTTTCAAGGCTTCATTCTATGATCATCTTGCTGGTGCCAGTACAGAGCGAGACTGCAGATAGTTGGGAACCTGTCTCGGGGGCAGGGAATTCATATGGTGTTCGTGGAAGTGGAAATGACTAGGGTTGGGAAGCATTTTCCGATCAGGGCCATTGTGATCTCCTGGACTCGTTTCGATCGCCTCAGGGGGTCGGAGAGGAATTTCCCAGATTTTTTTTTCCCCATATTGGCCCTGGGGTTTTTCACTCTGGGTTTTCGCCTCTCCCTGGAGATCACATGGTCTGGAATGGGGGGGTGGGGGTGAGTTAATAGGTTGTAATGAACAAAGCATCGTAGCTGTGAGGGACAGCTCGGTGGATAGGATATTGGTATGTAGATAGGCTGGAAAATTGGGCGGGGATCCTGGATTCAGGATTCAATCCTGGACCGGGGAGCGGCGCGGGCTTGGAGGGCCGAAGGGCCTGTTCCTGTGCTGTATTGTTCTTTGTTCTTTGTTCTTTGTACTCCGGTTTCCTCCCACAGTCCAAAGATGTGCTGGTTATGTGCATTGGCCATGCTAAATTCTCCCTCAGTGTACCCGAACAAATGCCGGAGTGTGGCGACTAGGGGATTTTCACAGTAACTTCATTGCAGTGTTAATGTAAGCCTACTTGTGACAAATAAATAAACATATTGTTGACATTTAGGCTAGGACCAGGAATCCTGACATCCCACTGCAGCCTAAATATGGCAACTTTGCTTCAATTGCTGCGATACAATAAAGTTATTAAAGCAGTGCTTCATACAGATGATGTAAGTTAAAGGGTTTGCACACCAGTTAGTTAATGCTTGCTAAATTTGTTTAAGGTGGAAGTAATTTTGTTCCCTTCTCAAAACCCCTTCTTGCCAGATATTTGCCTTATAAAAATAAAATTCCTCTCCACCCTACAGTGGATTGGGCTTGAAAATTACAAATCTTCCCTGGGAAATGAGGAGGGAAAATGGTTTAGAATCTCGGTCATGCCATACATATATTCGTTCTGCATTGAAAGTGCGCCACCCATCGTATTGGATCGAGTTCCTCGATGGACGTATAGGACATGTATTGAAAGTGTTAAAAAGAGTATTGTATTTTAATAAGGGTTCATAATGTTTATTGTTATATCAATTATCTCAAAAATGAATATTTCACTTCAGAAATAATCTATTATACCTTCCATGAGATCCTTTTCCACACCCCTGTCTTGGTGCATCACCTAGTTTGACCTCTTAAAGTCACAACAGCGGGGTTGTGGAGCTGGTGATTGTTGATCTGAGACTGGGTGACAATGCATCTTCAGTTTCAGTCTCCTCCTCTTCCTCCAGTGAACCCTGGACTTCAAGACATGCTGGAAAGAGAGAAAAGGGGAAAACAGCTAGTAGCTGGAGGCAGTGGTAACAAAACAGTATTTGTTCAATGAAACACCAAGCTGTGAGATTGACTAAGTGAGGAGGATAGTTAAAAGATAAGAAGAGTGTTTGGTTTTAGTCCTTTCCCTCACTCTGCCCACAATGTCCAGATGGGGACATGTGTGACTGGAGTCCCATTTCATGGGTCCCCTTCATCGTGCACTAGTTTATCGTGCAGGAGAATAATTTACATTGAAGGTAGAATAGATTTCCTTGCAGAGTGCAGGATAGGGAATTGCAGTGATAGAGGTTAGAAAGGACAGCAGATGAGGACCCTTGAGGGATGCTGCAATGATTCAATGAAAGGAAAATCAATTGGGGAAGTCACCATTTTCATTGTTTCAGTAAAGAAGAGCAAGGCATCGCTGCCAAACCTGTGAATTGTAGTCTTACTTTTGCACCCAGGCCAGGTCACTCTGCATTAGATCCAGGTCAAAGGGGTCACAGGCATCAACTCACTCAGCCGGCCCAGTCTGCTCATCCGGCAGGACATTGTTTTAGTTAGAAATGTTCATTCTCCTCTTTACTTTCACAATGAAAGCCACCTTACTGGAGAACCTTGGTGCTCTCCCAGTCAATACTTTTTAACCTTCCAACCTAGAAGCAACCTTCAGCTAAGTTTCACCATGCTCACTGCAGCGCCAGTTTAAGGGGTACGAACCACCAGGATCTGACATCAGGTTTGCTCCAAGTCTCCCCTCACAATGAACAACCTGTTCCCAGTGCCTGTATCTTTTGTGCATACAGCTTCCTCATAGAAATTTAAATGATTCACGAACCCAGGACGTGCACCCATTCACTCTACCCTTGCTTTGGGCATCAGTTGTAAGTTCCTGTCATTGTGTGCACTGGAGAATTTAATGGTACCTGTTAGAAAATAGAAGCAGGAGGAGGCCATTCCGCCCTTCGAGAAACTATGCCCTCAAGTTCCGCTCTTATAAGTTAATTTAAAGTGATATTGGAGGTTAACTTTTTTTTAATACTCACAATTCATACTCACACTCACAAGGGCGGCACGGTAGCACAGTGGTTAGCACTGCTGCTTCACAGCTCCAGGGTCCTGGGTTCGATTCCCGGCTCGGGTCACTGTCTGTGTGGAGTTTGCACATTCTCCTCGTGTCTGCGTGGGTTTCCTCTGGGTGCTCTGGTTTCCTCCCACAGTCCAAAGATGTGCGGATTAGGTTGATTGGCCAGGTTAAAAATTGCCCCTTAGAGTCCTGAGATGCGTAGGTTAGAGGGATTAGTGGGTAAAATATGTGGGAGTAGGGCCTGGGTGGGATTGTGGTTGGTGCAGACTCGATGGGCCGAATGGTCTCCTTCTGCACTGTAGGGTTTCTATGATGAATGGTTTTGTGTACCCCTACCAGACCACCTTACAGATGCCTCCTTCTGCGAATTGAAAAGCCCAAATTTCTCCAGTCTTTCCTCTAATCTGGGACTCCTGACTCGGGAAATCAGCTTCATGCATTTCTCTGAACTAGCTCCAAAGGTTAAACGGTCTCTTCTGTTTCTTGGTGATCAGAACTGGACATGGTATTCAAATTGTGATCCAGCAGATCACTGTACAGTTTGACTTTCACCTCATGTATATTCCACTGTGCTGGCTATAAAGTATAAATATATTTTCGATTTTGTTTATTAATGCTCTGTATTGAGCATTGATATTATTAAGACGCCTCACCAGGTTCATGAAAGGAGAGGAGAGAAATGAACGACACTATACAGATGGCACCATTTTTAAATAGGAGATTCCTTTAATTGCCAGCTTCATGGACTTGTCGAAAATAGCTGAGTTTTGGTGAAACTCCTAAAGCTAAGATTTCCAGTTCCCCTGACATGGCACTGAATCCATTGGCTGCCACCTTCTAAATTAAAGGATAGATGTAAAGTTAAATGTTGCCTCCGCTTACTCAGGCCTTTGGCTGCTCAGAAGAGGAAGTTTATCTCAGTTTTCGTTCAACTAATAAAAATGTTACATCTTCAGATCTTGTTTATGTTACTGTAGTAGACTAGCGCCAGTGATTATCCTCCACTGCTGTCCTATCCTGTTTATTTTGGCTAATCATAGATTACGTTCTTCATCCTGTCATTCTGCACCACAGTTTTAACACACGCACTCATTTTCAAGACCAATTGAGCGAAAGCCATTTTTAACCAAGTCCCATTTTCCACAAACTTATTTTTATTGACTTTGAATTGTGGAATCAAAGGACTGATTATTACAGGGTGGCTCAGTCTATGACTTCCATCCCTGGCTAAAACATTGGTCGGTGCCGGGCGGTGGGGCGGTGGGGGGGGAGAGACCGCCCACAATCCCGACAGCTGCCCCACAGCAATTAAACACTGGCAGCAGTGTTAATTGCTTCAGGGCGAGACGGGCGGCCCTGTCTCAGGAGGAGCTCCTGCCTTTGAGAGCTCTCAGCCCATCGGATGCAGCTTTAAGATTTCAACTCTGGGGGATCCTTTTCCAACCCTCAACTTTCTAGTGTACCAAAGCTTCCAATCCACCTCAACTGCTGAAGCTACACACTTTACAGTTTGTGCCTGAATGTTTTCTCTTTGTCTCTGACTCTCTCTGTAAGGAACTGTTTTCTAACAAACTTTGTAGCTTTCCCAAAATGACCAAGACTGTACTTTACTATTGATTCTCCCAAACTAAATCTTAACTGACTGAACAATTTCTCAGTAGCTAAGTGATTATCCATTTTTTATTCACTTTCTCTTAAGGCAATTACATCAGCCCTGGCAATCCTGCCTATATGGGATCCACCGATCTCTAATATTGGGTTCTTAGGGCAATCCTTAGCCCTGTGACAGTTACTTTGGTCACTAACTAAGCATTATACCGGGTTGTTATGGCAGCTCCTCCATCTGTGATAAATATCCATCAACTGGCAATGTCCTACACAAATTTCCGGCTTGGGTTACTGTCTATGTGGAATTTGCACGTTCTCCCAGTGTCCGCGTGGTTTTCCTCCCGGTGCTCCTGTTTCCTCCCAAAGTCCAAAGATGTGCTGCTTAGGTGGATTGACCATACTAAATTGCCCCTTAGTGTCAGGGGGACTAGCTAGGATAAATGCATGGGGGTTATGGGGATAGGGCCTGGGTGGGATTGTGGTCAGTGCAGACTCGATGGGCTGAATGGCCTTCTTCAGCACTGTAGGATTCTAAATGCTAACTTGGTAACTTCCTAGCTAGCAAGTGCCCTACTCCCAGCTCTCCCCCCCCCCCCCCACCCCCGTGACACCCCCCACCCCCAGCATGCAATCTGTGACAAATGCAAAGACCTCAGTGATGCATCCCTATTTTACATATATCTCCATTTGGTCCAAGTGTGTGTGGCCTGTATCTGTATCAACACAACTAATGACATCTAACCCAATATTTGCAATTCTTGACAATGGGAAGAGCACTTTGAGCACTACCACAATAATCAAACCTTGATTTTTTTCCCCAGCTGGAGGTCCTTTCAACATGCTGGGTCCAAGGCCATTCTTCTGACTGATCAGCTTTACAGCCTGTGTGTCCCGTCTTGCTGCTAAACTGTAACTTGAATCTTTAATCTGAGGCCCCAGAACATCTAGTCACCTCCTTGGCCAATCGACATTTTAACTTTGGCTTCTCTTTACTGCTAAACTAGACTTGCTGGAGCCCAAATATGAAACCATGTCCTAGTTATAACTTCAGTTCACCCCCAAAGGAGTCACATGTTCTTTCTTAAAGCTACATCAAAGCGTTTGGCACTTAAAGTGATGTTACCTTTAAGGCTTTCTTAGCAATATACCCAAAATTCATAAGTCATCCCAATAATACTTACAAATTAAGACTTCTCATCACTAAGTTTATGTACAGTACAATTTGACAACTTAAGCCTTATTAATTACACAAATGTGCCAATAAGGTGAGGTCTAACAAGGTTTAGGAGGCCATAGATTAGTGCCTGATTTTCACTACATTATATTTTTCCAGTGTTGGTCAGGCTATAGTGGGAGGTGAAAACGGATTTCTTAAAGTAAGAGATGAGCACCAGAACCCAATCTGGTCCATGACCATTCAACTTCTGGTCTGATATTGATGGGCATCGGTGCTAGTTATTGTTGCCATTTGCCCTCTGAGCCATAACAAGACACAAATAAAGTGTAAAGAACCTTCAAGTCCTGCAGTTGCTGACTCCTGACTCTCTTGGCATTACTCCAGCATCTCACCCAAGTGCACACATTTCACATGTGTATTTGGAAGGCAATGCTATCCAAAGCAGGAGAATATCAGAACCAGATCGGCTACGCCTCTCACCAGGGATCCCTACAGATCTAATGCAGTGAAGCTGACTGGATAATGATCAGGAGTGGGGACACTGAATAATTTTCCCCTAGTTACCCTCAGGGACATTAAAGGCTCTCCGGCATCAATCGCCTCACAATAATAAAGGACCCAGAATTGCACCCAGTACTCTAACTGTATCCTAACCCATGCTTTGTACAAATTCATTACTATACTCTATTCCCCTATTTACAAAATACAAAATGCTATTATATTTTATTAATTATTCGAATATGGGCATCGCTAGCTGGCCAGCATTTATTGCTCATCTCTAGCTGCCCTTATTGAGAGGGCACTTGAGTCTGACTCTGGAGTCACATGTAGGCCAGGGCTAGGTAAGGACGGCAGATTTCCTTCCTTAAAGAACGTTAGTGAACCGGATGGGTTTTTCTGACAATCGACAACTGTTTCGAGGTCATTAGTAGGTTTCAATTCCAGATATTTTTTATTGAATTCAAATTCCACCATCTGCCATGGCAGGATTCGAACCTAGGTCCCCAGAACATTAGCTAAGTTTCTGGATTAATGGTCGAGCGATAATACCACTAGGCCATCATCTCCCCTATTGGACTTTATATAGCTGCATTAACCCGTTGTTGCATTTCAGTGAATTTTGTATTTGAATCCCAGGACTCTCCATTCATCCACCTGCACTCTCCTTCACTGCCTTTTCACATTGTTCTTCCCCAAATCTTACCACTATCCACATTGTCTGCCCACCGCACAGACCTGCCTTTGTTTTCCTGAGGGTGTTTTGTACAGTTCCCACTGTTTGCCAAACCTTCGTACTGTGCTGTCAAAAATGTTCAGATTATGTTCCCTCTGTACAAGTCCAAATCACCTCTGCATAACTGACAACAGAAGTGGGCTCAGCATTGACTCCAGGGTACACCATTTCCAACCCATCTTCAAGCCTACACAGTACCCATTAACTTTTGTTTCTGCCCATCCAGAGAAAATCTTGTTGCATTTGCCAGAACAGAAGAAAACACAATTCAAGTTACTCGCAAATATTTGTTCATTGTACGTTTCTGCTGATGTCTGAAATTTCCGTGAAATGTTTTCTCTAAGCACACACACTGCATGAATTATTAGTTCAAGAGGAGAAAATACAGGAAGAGCAGTTAGGTCCCAGCTCATTTCAGCTTGCAGATACAACAGTTGCACGTTCCATCTAATCTGGGATCTTTGCAATCTGTTGGTCTCTTACTCAGCAGATGAAAATGCAATGTAAGGATTCCTCTGAAAGTGCAAACATGTTAAACCTGTTCTTACAGAAATCCCTCTGAAAGCAAGAACTGTTAGTTCACTAGATTCAAGCAAGTGATGCAGCCTGCATGATCAATACCAAACTGGTATTAATTAGTTGTTATCTGCTGCATGTTCATTGTGTTATGTTATGGACATTTTTTTTATTCATTCATGGGACATGAGCATTGCTAGCTGGCCAGCATTTATTGCCCATCCCCAGTTGCCCATGTTCAGAAGGCAGTTGAGAGTCAACCACATTGCTGTGGCTCTGGAGTCACATGTAGGCCAGACCAGGTAAGTTGTCTGTATAGCGTGCAAGAAACAATACTTTTAATTATATGCTAATACATGTGACATATAGCACGCAAGAAACAATACTTTTCACTGTATGCTAATACATGTGACAATAATAAATCAAATCAAATTAAGGACAGCAGATTTCCTTCCCTAAAGGACATTCATGAACCATTTGGGTTTTTAAAACAATCGACAATGGTTTTGTGGTCATCAGTGGATTCTTAATTCCAGATATTATTTATTCAATTCAAATTCCACCATCTGCCATGGCGGGCTTTGAACGCGGGTCCCCAGAACATTAACTGACTTTCTGGGTTAATAGTCTCGCAAGAATACCACCAGCGCCTTCCCGATAGGGTCATAGAGTCATAGAGGTTTACAGCATGGAAACAGGCCCTTCAGCCCAACTTGTCTATGCCGCCCCTTTTTTTAATCACTGAGCTAGTCCTAATTGCCTGCATTTGGCCCATATCCCTCTATACCCATCTTACCCAAGTAACTGTCTAAATGCTTTTTAAAAGACAAAATTGTACCCACCTCTACTACTACCTCTGGCAGCTTGTTCCAGACACTCACCACCCTCTGTGTGAAAAAATTGCCCTCTGGACACTTTTGTATCTCTCCCCTCTCACCTTCAACCTATGCCCTCTGGTTTTAGACTACCCTACCTTTGGGAAAAGATATTGACTATCTAGCTGATCTATGCCCCAAATATTGACATGTTAAATGTTTCAATACTTCAGGACTATCGTCAGTTAAGTGTCAGAACATTTAATCAACATTTTTTAGGTTTAATTAATTTTCTACGAATACTCAGCCACTCCAGGGTTAGCTATAGATTTCATTGCTGTTGTCAGATGTTTTTACAGAAGGGCTCATTGTTTGAGATCAACATCAAATCTCTCCATCTGCCCAACCATAGCAAATGGTGACAGACATCAACATTATGCTCTGGTGCAGTTGAATTATCTGTTAATTATCCATCCTGTGCCTCTGAATTTAAAAATAAAATGCACAAAACATATCAATAATTTCCTTCTTTCAACCGCTTAATAATACAGCCTCTCCGGGCAGGTTATAAGGAATGTGGCAGCTTTTAATGTCAAGCTTTTCACTGGAGATGACTATCCATCACAGGATCCAGTGAAAACCTGAGCAAGCAGTCAGTTTGGCTTTGAATGGAAGCTTCTGGAAGTGTCCGAAGCTCTGGTCTCCTGTTGTGGATCAGTTTTCTTTCACTTGATTTCCATTATTGTGATTCAGGTGGTCTTTTGTTAACAGATCTCTAACCAAAGGGGCTGAAACAAGTAGGCCTGGACTTTCTATTAGATTTGCAGCACATCTTTTCTTTAAATGTGGTCAATTGTACCAAGTAGCTATGGTTCTAGTAAAGTGGAATAGCTTTGACCGAGTGGCCACAACTACATGTTAACCTTGGCAAGAACTTTCCGGACGTTCACGCCAGTGGGATCTTCCAATCCCACCGATGGCGCACCCCCGCCACGGGTTTCATGGTGGCGAGGGGTACATTCAACAGGAAACCCCGTTGACAGCGGCGAGACCAGAAATCCCGCCCCTGCCCAAGGGCAGACCACCTTCTGCCGCCGCGATGCACATGGTGGGTTGCGTGGTAAATTCCCACCCCTTGTGTTTCTCTGGACCTGGTGAAAGATCGCGATGTCCTTATATTTTGGAACAATTTGTTTTTCAAGGTGCAAAAACCAGCTCCGTATCATGTGCTTATTTAAACATACCTTAGGCAGTGATTGAAACATTACAATTTTTTTCAAAAAATATACTTTATTCATAAAATTTGTAAAAGTAAATGATATGGCAGATTCTGAGTTCCTGAAGGTCATGTTTATGTGCAGTTTTGTGTCTCCTCAGTATGCAAACGCTAAGTATCACTCCGTGCCAAGGTTCTGACCCTGGGCTGGATCCAGCCATGGAGTCGCAGAATGTTCCATTCAGTTAGATTGTGCCCTATCACCTGTCCCTCGGAGAAATGTGTCTGCACATCTTCGACCATTGTCCATCAGACAGCGAGCGGAACAGAACGTCCTCCAGGCCCGAGTGCAGGAAAAGGAAATGGTGGATCCTGTTGGGTGGTCCCTTTGCCAAAATGCCTCAACATCAGAACTTTTAAGAAGCACCAAGAGCCTACCAGCTTGGCTGGTGTTGAGACGGGCCCTCCCTAGATTTGGGCAATGTTCCGTTAGATTGGAAAACAGCAAATGTACCTCCTTTATTCAAAAAGGGAGGGAGACAGGATGCAGGAAACTGTGCCGGGGCAGTGCCAGGGGCAGACCCCAGTGGGAGCCTCTTGGGACAGGGGGTATTCATTTATTTGTGGTTGTTGTGGGGGAAACGGACGTGAGAGCTGGGGATGCTGGCAATGGCCGTTTGTAGGGGGTGGGGGTGGGTGGGTGCCGGCATTGACTGTGTGGGGCGGGGTCGGGGTTGGGGGGAAGGGGTCCAATGGTCATGGGGAAGTGGCGGTGTGTGCCGACATTGGCTGTTGGTGGAGCGGGGGTGGTGGTGTGGTGAAACATAGAAACATAGAAAATAGGAGCAGGTGGAGACCATTTGGCCCTTCGAGCCTGCTCCACCAATCATCATGATCATGGCTGATCGTCAAACTCAATAGTCTAATCCTGCTTTTTCCCCATAACCTTTGATCCCATTCGCCCCAAGTGCTGTATTCAGCTGCCTCTTGAATACGTTCAATGTTTTGGCATCAACTACTTCCTGTGGTAATGAATTCCACAGACTCACGACTCTTAAGGTGAGGAAATGTCTCCTCATCTCCATCCTAAATGGTCTACCCCGAATCCTCAGACTGTGACCCTTGGTTCTGGACTCCCCCACCATCGGGAATATCCTCCTTGCATCTACCCTGTATAGTCCTGTTAGAATTTTATAAGTCTCTATGAAATCTCCCCTCATTTGTCTGAACTCCAGCGAAAACAATCCTAACCTAGTCAATCTCTCCTCATACATCAGTCCCGTCACCCCTGGAATCAGCCTGGTAAACCTTCGCTGCACTCCCTCGAGAGCAAGAACATCCTTCCCCAGAAAAGGAGACCAAAACTGCACACAATACTTAAGGTGTGGCCTCACCATGGCCCTGTATAATTGCAACAACTCCTGTACTCGATACCTCTCACAATGAAGGCCAACATACCATTTGCCTTCTTTACCGCCTGCTGCCGAATGCCGGCTCTGACCGTTGGGGGTGAATGCTGGCTCTGATTTTCGGGGGGAGGGAGGTGATAGAGGGGAGCCCCTGAGACCTCCGTCACTGGCTCTGATCGGGGTGAGGGGAGGTTACGTTTTGGTTTGACTAGTGCGCCATATTTAAAGTGGAGCCGGACATTGCCACAATGTTGAGGCCCTACCCCTCTACATAAGAAAAAAATCAGAGAACCATGCCGTTTTTCTCACCAGAACCAGCACACTGCCAGTTTTTGGTTAAAATTTTGCCGAAATGTCTGCCTAAGAGAATGATATGCGTGAGACTGACATTCCTCTTTGCCATCTGTCTCACAATCTACAGGGTGCAGCACTTGATCGAGAAGGTGTTTCCGATTTGCAAGGGATTTGATGGTGTGGTAACAAGCAAAATGTTTTTATTTGACCAAAACCTCCATGTCCAAAGAATGGCAGAATGTGGAACTCCCTGTCATAATGACTAATTGAAGCAAATAGCATTGCCGGATTTAAGTAACAGCTGGATAAACACATGGGGAAGAAATGAATAATTGACAAGGGTGATAGTGTTGGAGGAAGAGGGTTTGGAGGATGATGGTGTGGAGCAGAAACACCAGAACAGACCTGCCGGGCCGAACGATCTGTCTCTCTGTGCTGCACACTCTGGGGATAATGTTACGGACCCCAGCCAGCGTAGTTACAGGCAGGAGGGCACATAAAATAGGAGGGGTGGCTATCCCACTACCTTCCCACCCACCTCTAAACTGTCCAGCATCATATAATGGGTAGATGAGGCATCAGTTAGCTCACCCACTCTTAAGCCTATTGAGGCCTTTTACAGACACATTAATACCCAATTCAAGGCCTGTTTCCACCTCCACCACAATAATACCTGTGTCTGGAGAAGTCATAATGAACTCCTGCTAAAAGGCGGGGTTTGGGGGGGGGTGTGGTGGGAGTGTCTCCTTTGACCTTAAGATGTTACCCTTCCTTTGTGGCTCTCCCCAACCTGTAAATCCCCTTCCCCACCCTGTAAAATTCAGCCAATCGATTTAATTTTGTGTATTTATTTTCAAGTTTGAGAAAAGATAGAAAATAAGGCAGATTTGATTTTGAAACTAACTGCCGGAGAGCATCAATAATGAGAAACACTTCACATAAGTATTTGTGAATCAACCATATCCATTTTAGAATCATAGAAACCCTACAGTGTAGAAGGAAGTTATTTGGCCCATTGAGTCTGCACTGACAACAATCCCACGCAGACCCTATCCCCGTAGCCCCACATATTTACCCTGCTAATCCCCGTGACACCAAGGGACAATTCAGCACGGCCAATCCACCGAACCCGCACATCTTTGGACTGTGGGAGGAAACCGGAGCACCCGAAGGAAACCCACATAGACACGGGGAGAATGTGCAAACTCCACACAGACAGTGACCCAAGCCAGGAATCAAACCCGGGTCCCTGGTGCTGTGAGGCAGCAGTGCTAACCACTGTGCCACCGTGCCATCTGTCTCTACTACTGAAGGGAGAAGGGATCTTTGTTTTTTAGACTGCTCATGATAGTTTCCACTGTAGATACTGTTTTTTAAAAATTTATTTTTATTCCAATTCAATCAAATCAAGTGATGAGGGCGTAGAAGGATGGATTAGTAAATTTGCGGATGACACTAAAGTCGGTGGAGTTGTAGACAGTGCGGAGGGAAGTGGCAGGTTACAGAGGGACATAGATAAGCTGCAGACTGGGCTGAGAGGTGGCAAATGGAGTTTAATGCGGAAAGGTGTGAAGTGATTCACTTTGGAAGGAGTAACAGGAATACAGAGTACTGGGCTAATGGTAAGATACTTGGTAGTGTGGATGAACAGAGGGATCTGGGTGTCCATGTGCATAGATCCCTGAAAGTTGGCACCCAGGTTGATAGGGTTGTTAAGAAGGCATACGGTGTGTTAGCTATTATTGGTAGAGGGATTGAGTTTCGGAGCCAGGAGGTCATGCTGCAACTGTACAAAACTCTGGTGCGGCCGCACTTGGAGTATTGCGTACAGTTCTGGTCGCCGCATTATAGGAAAAATGTGGAAGTGTTGGAAAGGGTGCAGAGGAGATTTACCAGGATGTTGCCTGGTATGGTGGGAAAATCGTATGAGGAAAGGCTGAGGGACTTGAGGTTGTTTTCGTTAGAGAGAAGAAGGTTAAGAGGTGACTTAATAGAGGCATACAAGATGATCAAAGGATTAGATAGGGTGGATAGTGAGAGCCTTTTTCCTCGGATGGTGATGGCTAACATGAGAGGACATAGCTTTAAATTGAGGGGTGAGAGATATAAGACAGATGTCAGAGGTAGGTTCTTTACTCGGAGAGTAGTAAGGGTGTGGAATGCCCTACCTGCAGCAGTAGTGGACTCGTCAACATTAAGAGCATTCAATTGGTTATTGGATAAACATATGGATAATATTGGAATAGTGTAGATTAGAGGGGCTTTAGATTGGTTTCACTGGTCGGCGCAACATCGAGGGCCGAAGGGCCTGTACTGTGCTGTAATGTTCTATGTTCTATAAGTCCAATTCAGAGTCTCAACAAGTTGAGACATTTCCGATCCAAGCTGACAAGACAGGGCCTCCACTCCTGTCTTGGGCCTGATCTACATGAGTCAAGCTGATTGGAGTAGGTGCAGATTCACCTCCTCCAAGGCTTGATCTCATTTGCATCTTAGCCAAAAGGCCGAGATGCCGCTTTTAAAAATTGCTTCAAATGAAGCTTAAATGTAACCTAATGACCTCAACCAAGCGCAGCATCCTATCCATTTTTAAAAAAATACTTTTCCAATTCAATCAAATCAAATCCAATTCAAAGTCTCAACAAGTTGAGACATTTCAGATCCAGGCTGACAAGACAGGGCGAGCGACCAAAATCACCCTGTCCTGGGCCTGATCTACATGAGCCAAGCTGATTGGAGGAGGGGGAGGTTCCTCCTCCAAGGCTTGATCTAATTTGCATCTTAGCCAAAAGGCCGAGATACCGCTTTTAAAAATTGATTCATGGCCGACTGTTAATGTTGAAAAATCTGCAAACCAAGTTAACTTAGTGTGACCGGGAGTTCAAGCTGGAACCAGCTCACTGACACGCCATTTTCTTGTTGAGCTAGGAAAGGAACTTTAATTTCTGTTTAGTTTTGCCCTGATTTGATGTGTGCTAAACTCGCCCTTTGTGGTTGTGTTCTTTCAGACGCCTTGGGGGCTGAACTGCTCCACCATATGTTGTGTGGTTTGTCCTCTTATACATTAGTCAGGTGTGTGTGGGGAAAAGAGCATCAGTTAGTGCATGAGCATTATCTAACACCTCCCCCTTCCGTCTTACTCAGATCACAGACTCAAGAGATGAGGACACATCTGCCACAGACACATTCCTCGAGCAAGAATTTTCCTGTTTTTGCTGAAGTTAAAACTAATTAGCTTAATGTGCATTCCTGTCTGGGCTTCCACAAAACCATCGCCACCACCGTCGCTCTGTTCCAGTCGGAGACTGCAATAGTCAGTCTGCATACTTATGGAGGCTCTGCCTGCTTGCAACTGTTATCTGTTGACATTCTCCGAAAGAGCTGGCTCATATTCTGACCCATTGGGAGAGCGGCAGGATCAGAGCCATTGGGATGCTGTGTCCCATCCCGGAATGATGTCAGGCCCAGACTGCTGTCACAATCCCCATGCAAAGCCATGCAGGGACCGACTCTACACTAAGAGTGTACTGGAGCCCAACAAACAGCTCAGGCGAGCAACACCGAGCAGACTCCTCCTTTCACAGACGCGGCACAATACCTGTACACCACACCTGTCGTATGTTCAGTGGGAGGCGAAAGAAGGAAATCAGTGTGATTAATGCCGGCTGGCTGGCCACAGATTATCTCCAGTCGCCCACCCATGTCTTTTACCAGCCACCTGCTGCTATCTTTTGCAGAATGCCTACCACCCGATCCATTGACCACCCACAGCCATTAGCAGCTGTCTGACTCACTCAAAGCCCACTCATCTGACTCATTCAGCAGCTACCCAGACTTCTGGCAAATACTCGAGTGCTTCATATCCTCCCACTTTTAGTGACTCAGTGTAGACCAGGTCCTTAATGCCATCGATCCTTCACCACTCTCACCCTGACTGCTTCACCACCTGCCTGTTCATGTTTTGCGTCACCCAGCCTGGCTTCACCACTTCACCAGCCTCCCGTTCAAACTCTTCCACTCACCCATGCTTAGAAGGGTGGCACGGTGGCACAGTGGTCAGCACTGCTGCTTCACAGCTACAGAGATCTGGGTTCAATTCCAGCCTCGGGTCACCGTCTGTGTGGAGTTTGCACATTCTCCCCGTGTCTGCGTGGGTTTCCTCCGGGTGCTCTGGTTTCATCCCACAGTCCAAAGATGTGCAGGCTAGGTGGATTGGCCATGCTAAATTGCCCCTTAGTGTCTAAAGATGTGTAGGTTAGGGAGATTAGTCGGGTTAATGCATGGGATTATGCAGATGGGAGGGGTTGGCCTGGGTAAGATGCTATGTCGGACAGTCAGTGCAGACTCGATGGGTCGAAAGGCCTCTTCTGCACTGAAGGGATTCAATGATTCTATGTTTCACATTGAGTGTCTTTAAGACAGAGATAAATAGGTTCTTGATTAGTAAGGGGATCAGGGGTTATGGGGATGTGGTGGACTTCAGTTGCGCTTTTGTCCTGCCTGGACCACCGTTGTTGTGTTTGTCATGCCTGGACACATCCCCTGCCGGCTCCTCCCCTTGTCACCGAGTATAAAGGTGGCTGTTTCCTCCCTCTTGTTCGGTTCGGGTCGGTTATCTGTTGGTATATGCTCCTAGTTCTGTAATGAATAAAAGCCTACAGTTGTATTGGCACACAAGTAGTCTTTTGCCTAATTGATAGCGCATCAATTTTATTCATTACCTTTGACCGACATGGAGCAGCTTTTAAAGCCTGACAAGTTAACATTAGACCCTCAAGAGGTTGGAGTTTCTGATAAATGTGACCATTGGCTGGACTGTTTTGAAGCCTTCATCAATGCCACTGCGGTCGTCGACTCTGACGGCGATAATCTCCACGTGCTCCGCGCCTGGGTAAGCGATGCAGTCTACGGTATATTCTGGGATGCTACTACATACGTGGACGCTATAAAACTCTTAAAAGGGCAGTTTCTAAAGAGCCCTAACGTGGTCTATGCCAAACATCTCTTGGCTACTCGCAAGCAGCAGCCAGGAGAATCGTGCGCCCAATTTCTGCGCGCCCTGCGGGTCTACCTCGAGCTTGCGACTGTAAGGCTGTTTCAGCAGCTCAGAACACGGAGGACCTGATCCGGGACGCCTACGTCGCGGGTGTTGAGTCTACTTACATTCGGCAGCGCCTGCTTGAACAGGGTGGCCTGGATCTCCAGCAAGCGGCCACGATGGCTGAATCCCTAGAAGCAGCCTCCCGTAATCTCAGGGCCTACCCTGCACCCTGTTCCATCGACGGTTCCATCGCGGCAGCTGTTCCAGCGGGGCCCAAATGCTACTTCTACGGCCTAGCCAAGCACCTTCGGCGTCGCTGCCCGGCGAAGGATGCGATCTGCTCCGGACGCAGTAAGCAAGTTCATTTCGTCAAAGTCTGCCGGGCGAAGCCGATCGCGAAGCCTCGTGGCGCCACGTGTGTTCCGCGGGTGCCGCCATCTTTGATGCAGTCAGTGGCTGCGCGCGAATCACCATCTTTGATACAGTCAGCGGCGCGGAAATCGCCATCTTAGGTGCCGTCATCAAGGCGCGCCGAGCGGGAAACTTCGTCCGTGACGTCATCAGACGCGGACGAAGAAATGGCGGGCGGGGGATGGAGAGGCGTGCTAGCGGGCCCGAAGATGTCAGTCCCACAGTCCTGGGCCTGCTAATGAGATTAAAATGAGAATTTAAAGATCACTTTGGAAATCCTGACCCCGGAGATGCACGGAGGCCATGGCACCCAGCAGGGAGCCCTCTAAATGGGCTCCTGGCCCGTTGCACTGCTAGAGCAGCACAACGGACTGGGAGAATCGCCCCCAATATGTTGGGGTTTGGGGTGTGGACTGTCTCTTTAAGAGTACAGTCAGGTGACCCCTGGGCTATGAGCCGCTCCCAGTGTCGGGGAGCCTGTTGGGCAGTCTTAGACCTGAGGGTGATTGAGTGCATACCTTCAATAAACAGCTCCCAGTATTGAAGTATTCAAGCCCACCTCGTGATTCTTTATGCACCCTTCACCCACAGGGGCATACGTAACAGACAAGGCCTTGGCCTAAAGCTTCATCTGAAAGATACTATTAACTACGCAGTACCCCCCATTTTGTGTTCATCTCTGTGGATTGTTACCTGACGCCACAACGTTTTGACTTACGGAACCAAAGTTGACACAACCTGACCTCAGCAGTGTTTAACAACCAATTCTTACTGTTATTTTATTCTCACCCCTTCACAATGGGAAAACAGGTCAATGTAATGATCGTGATGACAAGGTTTCCTTCTGTTTTCTACCAGTCTGCTTATCCTGGCCTAGCTTTTAGTTATTAATCAGTGGAAAGAATGCCCTGTCTACCTTCCGAATTCTCCCACCAGAAGTCGTTCTGCATCGTGACAATCACTACGCTTCAAAAGTACTTCAGTTGTTGGCTAGCACTTTGGGGCTCCCGGTGATTGCAAAAGGTGCTATATAAATGCAAATCTTTCTTTTTTTGAGACTGTATGATATTGCTATAGATTCAATCACATATTTTACAAAGATAGATCCATACTTCTCTGAGACACAGCAGAGATGCACACTGATATTAATCAGAGCACATTTTCAAAAACGTAAGACTCATGTAAAACCCACTTCACCATCTTGTGCCTTAACTTGCAAGCTAATAAAATAAATTGCTTTCACTCAGATATGCCACTCACACAGGCTCATGAGAGATTGCCCTTCGTAACCCGGATAAGTAGCACTTTTGTCACTGTTCAATCCTTCTCACCGAAATCAGGTCCCAGTTGGTTTTAACCAGTAAAAATAATTTTTCATTCCAACATGTGCTGGGTGAGATAACTCAGAGCATTATTGATCCATTGTATCCAACAGGGGAGATTTCTGTGAGCGGCACAGTGGCACAGTGGTTAGCACTGCTGCCTCACAGCGCCAGGGACCCGAAAACAATCTTGGCCTTGGGTCATTTTCTGGGTGGAGTTTGCACATTCTCCCCACGTCTCTGCTCCCCGGGTGCTCTATTTCCAAAGGTATGCGGTTTAGGTTGATTAGCCATGCTAAAATTGCCCCTTAATGTCCCAAGATTAGCGGGATAAATACGTGGGGCTGAGGCTTAAGCCTAGGTAAGAGTCCGTGCAGACCTGATGGGCTGGATGGTCACCTTCTGGACCCACGCAGACACGAGGAGAATGTGCAAACTCCACACAGACAGTGACCCAAGACGGGAATCAAACCCAGGTCCCTGGAGCTGTGAAGCAGCAGTGCTAACCACTGTGCTACCGTGCCGCCCGTTCTCCCTGTATCTGCGTATGTTTCCTCCGGGTGCTCCGGTTTCCTCCCACAGTCCAAAGATGTGCAGGTTTGGTTGATTGGCCATGCTAAATTGTCCCTTGGTGTCAGGGGGATTAGCAGGTTAAATATGTGGGATTACGGGAATAGGGCCTGTGTGGGATTGTTGTCGGTGCAGATCCGATGGGCCAACTGGCTGCCTTCTGCATTGTAGGGATTCTATTCTATGCTATTTTGTTGGAACTGGTGAGGGTGAGGGTGAGGAGGGGGGTGGTGGGGGATGGTGGATTTGGGATTTGTGGTGTTGGGATTGGTGAGGTTTACCAAACACAATCACCAGAATTTTACCGGCCCCGCCCCGATTCCGGGGGCAGGCAAGGCTCAGAGAACAGCATTCTCCGTTGGCCTTGGGCGGGATCATGCAAACCTCAGGCGGACGTGCCAGTAAAATTCCACCCAATGTGAACCCAACATGGAGAGATTGTGAGCTCCAGGAATGTAACGCCCAGGATCTGAATTCAGTGTGGGAAATATTTAATAAGCTCACAAGAACAGTAATCATAAATAGCTGCTGTCCAAAAGCACTGAAAAGGATCAAAAGAGAGAAATGAAAACAGTTCAAAGAGAGAAACAAGACAGAAAAGAACCAAAAAGCAATGAAAAGGAAACAAAATTGGGCAAAGGTTATAATCTGAAGTTGTTGAGTTCCATATTGAATCATAGAAGAAACCCTACAGTGCAGAAAGAGGCCATCTGGCCCTTCGAGTCTGCACCGAACACAATCCCACCCAGGCCCTACCTCCATATCCCTACATATTTTACCCGCTAATCTACGCATCTCAGGACACTAAGGGGCAATTTTAGCATGGCCAATCAACCTAACCTGCACATCTTTGGACTGTGGGAGGAAACCGGAGCACCCGGAGGAAACCTACGCAGACACGAGGAGAATGTGCAAACTCCACACAGACAGTGACCCAAGCCGGAAATCGAACCCAGGTCCCTGGAGCTGTGAAGCAGCGGTGCTAACCACTGTGCTACCGTGCCGCCCAGGGCTTCCCAAGCATTTCCAGCCACAGAACCCTTCTGACCTCTCAGGAATACTGACGGAATCGCTAAGAAACATTCTTATTATCCTGAAAAATTAAACCACAAAAATTGACTATGGGGGTGGATCTTATTCACACCCCCCGTTTCGGGGGTGGGAAAGCCAATGGAGGTTGAGAATCCAACAGGAGTCTTCAAACGGATTTAACGCTGGTATGATTCCCCATTCCCATTGTCCCCGCCCCCCACCAATGATGCAACGGGGTTTCCACCATGAAAAGGGGCAGTGCCAGGGGCACTACCTTGGAGTGCGGGGGGCTTCCATTGGGAATTTCTGTGGGGTGGGGGGGGGAGTTCCCATGTCAATGGGGGTGGGTTTACCACATCCATTGGAAGGGTGAGTTCTGGAGGGGGACGGGTCAGGGGATGGAGGGAGCGTGTGTGTAGGAGATGGTGGGCCCTCGCGTCCATGGGAGGGAAAACGTGTCCGTAGGAGGGAAAACATGTCCATGGGAGGGAGAACGTGTCCATGGGGTGGTCTTCTTCTAAATATTTTTGGTAGATTGGGGCATTCTTTACTAAGAGCGCCCTGATCTCTTGGAAGCCAAGGTTGCTGGTGGGACAGGTGCATTCAGAGCCCGCCCGCCAACGTGACATCATTGGGTCCACCACAAGGATATTTGGTTTATTAATGCTGTTCCACATTGGCTGATCATGTTGAGTGTTGAATCCCATAATATGGTGGGAATTATGATAAGTGTCTCTACTGTGAAACTTTCTAAAAGCTAGGAAATGGTGAGCATTTTGCAGAAAGGGAAATCCTTCTTCACCACCCTCCAGATTAGGGGCTATCATTTCTCTGTGCAAGGACATAACTAAGATTTTATTGATGTGTCTGCACAAATGGGTGCTCAGTAAACATTTGGACATGTTTGGGCATAGAACGTAAAACAGTGCAGCACAGGAACAGGCTCTTTGGCCCACAATGTTGGCCCAAACATGACACCAAGTTAAACTAATCCGTTCTGCCTGGGTCAGTTTCAGGTTTTAACATTAGTTCAGTTCTCTTAAACAGTCCATCACATTGTTAACAGAAGTGCTGACAGTTATAGTTTGTTTTTGCCTTTGCTCTACATTAGTTTGATCATTATCAGTGAGAAATATGCAGAAACCTTTCAGGTTATAAAAGTTATCAAGCACATGACCAAAGTACCACATGGGCAAAGTCTTTAAACCAATGAAGCTAAAGTCACAATAAGTCACAAAATCAGAGATGGAAAACTTTAAAAGCAGTTGTTTCCTATTTTTCCCCTTCACTTTGTTATTGGGCATCTGGGTTAAATCTCACATCTACGTCCATCATTGCTTTTGTTTTTAAAGCATCACCAAAATGGGCAGCATGGTGGCACAGTGATTAGCAGTGCTGCCTCACAGTGCCAGGGACCCGGGTTTGATTTTGGCTTGGATCACTGTCTGTGCTGAGTCTGAACGTGGGTGTCCTCCGGGTGCTCCGGTTTCCACCCACAGTCCGAAAGACGTGGAGGTTAGGTGCATCGGCCATGCTAAATTCACCCTCAGTGTACCCGAACATTTGCCGGAGTGTGGCGACTAGGGGATTTTCACAGTTACTTCACTGCAGTGTTAATGTAAGCCTACTTGTGACACTAATAAACTTAAATTATCACTGGATTGAAAAGGGTTAATTAAGAGGAGCTCTGTAAGTAATCCTAAAACGACGAAAAACTAACTAATATCATCATACTTCAAATGTGTCCTTGTGGAAGAGAGAGGGGCCTCTTCCATAGACCAACAGTGTGTGTGGTTCTGGATTTTAAATAACTTTCCGGAAAATGAGTGCAGACCCGGCACCAGTGAGTCTCACTGAACAATGGGTCATGGATCCAGAGATGCAATAACTTTGAAAGAAGTTGACTCCTTCGAACCAGCCCTCCTCTTTGTTTCATACCAGATGTTTGAGTAAAAAGACAAACCTTTCGCTTGCATATTATGTTCCCTGCTGCTTTTGTCTTCTTGTAACAAATGAACAGGAAATTTGTGCGCGTGATGAAGGGATGACTATTTCTGAGGGTGGAAATCACGGAAAGAATTTGAGTACAATTTATTGGCAATTCACTGAATCTAGGCAGCCAATATGAAGAGGCTATTAACAAAAATCTGCGCTGAAACAGAAGACCAGGCAGCATTGCTGGAGTTTAAGTTTAAGTTTATTTGTTAGTGTCACAAGTCGGCTTACATTAACACTGCAATGAAATTACTGCGAAAATCCCCTAGTTGCCACACTCCGCCGCCTGTTCGGGTACACTGAGGGAGAATTTAGCATGGCCAATGCACCTAACTTGTACATCTATTGGACTGTGGGAGAAAATCAGAGCACCCGGAGGAAACCCACGCAGACACGAGGAGAACGTGCGGACTCAGCACAGACAGTGACCCAAACCAGTTTCAGATGACAGGCCTATATCTGAAATACCAGGTGAAGTCCTCTGTTCTGGAGTGCAGTGGGCAGGAAAGTTGGCATGATTATCACTAGTGATAGGACAGCTGAACACTCACGATCTTCCACTGTTCCATTTGTTAATTTCCCCTCTGCAAGGAGCCTAATGAATCTCATGGCGGGGCTGTTGCATTGTTAACTTTTTTTTCTAAACTAAAGAAAATGAACAATCAGCTTTAATAAAGAAAGAGTTGTTAAGGGTTGTTCATGTACTTCTTTTTATAAAAATATTCATGGTGTCGCTGAGGTGGCCGGTTGCTGTGCCTCCATTTTGTAGATTTGGCATCCATCACTCTCAGTGGTAAGTTGGCAGGCTGCACAGGCCATGTTGCGCATGTTGCTGTCGGTGTTCTAGGAGTCATGCTACTTGCTGGTGATATTGAAGATGTTGCACTGCTTGTTGGTGATGCAGTTGAAGGGCTGTCTCACTGGTTAGTGATGTTGATGCTGTTGTTAATGACCTTTACTACTTTTCCAGTATGTAATAATTCAGAAAGCCAACTGGAAAGGAACGGCCTTTATTGTAAATCGTAAAGTAAAACCACTACTCTGTGGCGTACACACACAAGTCCAAAACCAGGACAATAGTTCTGCCAACCTTTCCGGTGTTTGCCTTATAAAGGTCTCAGGTGATATGTTCCACCTTAGTGCACAATTGCCTGTTACCAAGGGAACTCCTATTCAATGAGCCCACAGGGAGGTCAATTGGAGATTCCCCATGGAACTCATCGGGGTTATCACACAGCATATAGGCCGAAATTGGACTCTGTTTCTTCTCACTTACTGACTGGTTTCAGTCTCTACGATGTCTGACGTTGGAATCTCAGCTTCACCAACTATACTAGGTTCCAGGTTTTCACGATTTGACCCTGTACATACACAGTTTAGCTTTTCAGCAACTCAGACAGGGATTTAGCATGCTTGTTGAATTCTTAATCCCAGTCTACTTGTGCATCAGTGAATTATTGTCCTACCTCTTGCTGGTCACTTGGAGGGAGTATACAAGGCAGAGTTCTTTTTTAATTTATTTTTTCATAGGATGTGGTCATCAAGGTCAGCATTTGTTGCCCATTTCTAATTGTGATTGAGCAAAATGGCTTGCTAGGCCATTTCGGAGGGCAGTTCAGATGTGTAGGCCAGATCATGTAAGAACTCCCTTCCCTAAAGGACATCAGTGAACCCCCCCCCAAGATGTGTTTTTATGACAATCACTGATAGCCTCATGGTCACCCTTACTGAGACTAGCTTTCAATTCCAGATTTTATTAATTGAATTTAAATTCCATCAGTGGTGGGATTTGAACCAGTATTCCTAGCAAATTGGGCCACTGGATTACAAGGCCAGTGATATTATCACTGGGCCATCATCACCTGCTGTTAAGAGTCATATATGAGTTAAATATAAGAGCTGTCTTATACAGTGATGCAGATAATTTAATGTATCGTGGGGGATTAACATTAAAGTTAGTTTCTCTTCCGTATGTTCTTTTCGAGCTTGCTGTGTTACGTCCTGCTCAAACTTCACTCTTTCCACATCAGCGATTTTGTCCTCTAGTTTTAACTTTTCACCTTGCAGTGCTGTAGATTTCTGAAAATCATCCTCGGCTGCCTGAACTTTCTGAATCAGCTTTCTTTCCTTTTCTGTCAAGCGCTCTGACATGTCCTTCAATTACTTTGAGAATTTTAATATCTAACTGCAATCCATCCATTTGGTTTTACATCCTATCTCTCATAACAATGCAATTTACTCAATCTGTAGGTTCTGTGACTGGCAATCATTTTCATGCTGCAGTTTGGAAGGCCATTTTTCATGAGTGTGCTACCTTCAGTCCTCTGTGTCTCCTCCTTCATCTATGGTTTACTGTGATAAACTGCAGCTCTTCACACCTGCTCAACCCCAGAATGTCAGGACCATCAGTTTCCATGACAGAGAACATTTGGTTAATATCATTTTCTTTGTGTATCCGTCTGATTTGGATTGTATCCCCATTCCCCAGTTTGCCATTAGCAGGACATTGCACAGCTTCAGAGTATCTTTCCTTGGCTAACCATTTTCATAGGACCCCCTACAATGCAGAAGGAGTCCATTCGGCCCATCGAGCCTGCAAGCCTACCCAGACTCTATCCCCGTAATCCCATGTATTTACCTTGCTAATCCCCCCTGACACTAAGGGGCAATTTAGCGTGGCCAATCCACCCAAGCAGCACATCTTTGGAGTGTGGGACAAAACTGGAGCACTCAGAGGAAACCCACGCAGATACGGGGAGAACGTGCAGACTCATTTTCTTTGAAATTTCCAGGGAAAATCTTCTGGTATAATCTGAGAAAGTCGCTGTTACTCGGTGTTCCAGTATTAAGCTTCAGATTCAGATTTATGCACCGGAATTCTCCAACCTCGACTACGGCTGGGATTTTCCAGTCCCTCTGTAGTGAATGGAGTTTTGGCCGAGTGCCAAATTCTCCATTCTTGCTGGCAGCGGAGTCAGGATGAATGTAATTGGAGATTCAGGCCCATTGTTGTGGGCTTAGTTCTCACCCACTTCCTGATTTGAATGGTTGTGTGAATTATTTTTTTCTGGAAACTGTCAAATCCAGTTGTATAATTCCTACTGTATTCTCAAACCCCAGTCATCTTCCAGGGTATGGATGTTTAGTTTTCTTTTTTTTTTGCCCTTTTGCTCTGCTTCTGGTAACTCCTTTCCCATCTTCTTTCTTTTGTTCTGCAGATTTTTCTCCCCAGAAATTGGGCTTTCCACAAGTTCTGCAAGTTGATCCATATGCAGGACATATGTGCAGGTACAGCAGGCAGTAAAGAAGGCAAATGGTATGCTGGCCTTCATAGCGAGAGGATTTGAGTATAGCAATAGGAATGTTTTATTGCAATTGTATAGGGAGTTGGTGAGGCCGCACCTGAGGTATTGTGTGCAGTTTTGGTGTCCTTTTCTGAGGAAGGATGTCCTTGCTGTAGAGGGAGGAACAGCAAAGGTTTACCAGGCTGATTCCTGGGATGGAAGGTCTGTCATACGAGGAGAGACTAAGTCGATTAGGATTATATTCACTGGAGCTTAGAAGAGTGAGAGGGGATCTCATAGAAACTTCTAAAATTTTAACAGGGTTAGACAGGGTAGATTTAGAAAGAATGTTCCCGATGGTAGGGGAATCCAGAACTAGGGGTCATAGTTTGAGGAAAAGAGATAAACCTTTTAGGACTGAGGTGAGGAGAAATTTCTTCACCCAGAGGGTGATGAATGTATGGAATTCACTACCACAGAATGTAGTTGAGGCCAAAACGTTGCCAGATTTCAAGAATAAATTAGATATAGCTCTTGGGGCTAAAGGGATCGAGGGATATGAGAGATCAGGATATTGAACTTGATGATCAGCCATGAGCATAATAAATGGCAGAGCAGGCTTGAAGGGCCAAAGGCCTACACCTGCTTCTAGTTTCTATGTTTTGGCCATGGGCATCTTGCGATGGGAGGAGGCCTAGTACCTCCAGCTACTGCAAGAGAGAGGGACAGGAGAACAAGGAGGTTGGGGTGGTCTCCTCCCCATGTGGGTCCAGGACGTCCTCCACCAGAATCTCGAGTGGGGATCCAAGAAGCTGTGTGCCCTCTCCCTCGGCCCCTGAGCCATCTTGCACTGGGTGCCACACAGTGCAGTCCACATCTTCAGTGGGAGTGGCTGTGAGAAACCCACACATAACGCTCCATGAAAATTGCAGCTAATCAGCCCTTCAATGCTAAATGTGCAAGTTTCTGGTTTAGCACCTCCAGACAAATTCAAATTATAGTAATCAGCAATTAGGACCAAAATTGTGTGCTAAATCCAGACATTCAAACAGGCATGTATGTCTTGTGAGCTTGGCATAGCATCCATTTAGCATTTCTATTCACCCTGTGGCCAAAATAACCCTCTTAGCATGCAATATTTGAACTGTTGTAAACAACATCACTGGGTATGTAAAACCGACAGGATTTATGTCTCATCTAGGTAGAAATGATCAACATCATCACCCCATAAGCAACTTTCAATGTATCAGAGTCATTGTGGAAGGGAGATCTGACCTCTGGGTTAACCTGAGTCATAGGAAGTGTTATAGTTGTTGATGAACCAGTGAACTATTAAAATAATCCCATTGATTCCATACTCCTCTTGGTGAATCTTCATTTCTGCTTACAAGGCAGCGTCTAATACCAACACACAAATGTAGAAGGTTAATGAAGTGCCTGCAGCAGAAACCTGCTGACAGTCCAGGAACATAGGCCCATAGAACTCTTCCTTCATTTTCTACGGTTTTGTTTGGTCTACAAAGAATTGGGTTTTTTTCTATTTTTTTGTTCTCTCTATATTTTGCTGGTGACTAAAGCAAGCAATACGATATAATTAAAGGATTTGTGCACTCGAGAATTTCTAAATTGAAGCCTGGGCCATCTGTTGATTAACAGTTGTTGCACGTGAGGTCCTGGCAGCTAAAGTAGCAATAACCTTAGCAACTGCGCAGATAGCAGAACAATGCTTTCTGGCAAGACTGACAAACCGATTCTGTGAGCCAAGCATGTTGGGTGGAGATGCGGCTGAAGAAAGGGTGGATTTTGTAGGGGGTTTTTTTGCCCTTTTCTTGCAACTTTAACAAAAAATCATGGAAACTCTGGAAAACATGTCAGGTTAGCATGTGAATTTACCCCCTTCCCACACACACACACAAGCCCCAAGGAAATTCATTCCTGTGTGATTAAGTCCTAGAGTGCAACTTAAATACTTAAATCGAGATTGAATTGTTTCAAAGCCTATTTTTTTGAGACTGTCACCAGCTGAGACAGAGGACAGGAGGAGATTTACCAGAATGCTGCCTAGGTTGAAGGGTCTGAACTATGAGGTAAGATTGGATAGGCTGGGGCTGCCTCCCTTGGCGCAGCAAAGGTAGAGAGGGGACCTGAGAGAGGTGTATAAGATTATGAGGGAGTTAGATAGGGGATAGGAAGGTATTAGTTTCCATTAGAGGAGGGGTTAATAACCACTGGGCATAAATTTAAGGTAAGACATAAAAGGCTAAGAAGGGAGTTGAGGAGAAATCTTTTCACCCAGAGGGTGGTTGAACCTGGAACTCACTGCCTGAAAGGGTGTTTGAGTCAGAAACTCTGGCAACATAGAACTTAGAAACATAGAAAATAGGAACAGGAGCAGCCATTAGGCTCTTTGAGCCTGGTCCGCCATTCATTTTCATCGTGGCTGATCATCAAATTCAATATCTATATCCCACCTTCCCCCCAGATCCCTTGATCCCTTTAGCCCCAAACATTTAAGAAGTGTTTAGATATTCACTTGCGCTGCCATAACCTCCAGGGCTATGGGCCAAGCGCTGGAATATGGGAAACTAAAAGGGAAAATGCTGGAAAATCTCAGCCGTTCTGGCAGCATCTATAAGAAGAGAAAAGAGCTGACGTTTCAAGTCTAGATGACCCTTTGTCATCTGGACTCAAAATGTCAGCTCTTTTCTCTCCTTGCAGATGCTGCCAGACCTGCTGGAAAATGGGATAAGTGCAGTCAGATCTTTGTTGACCAGCGAGAACATGGCAGGCTGAATGGTCTCCTTCTGTGCTGGAAATGTCTATGAATCTATGAATCTACATTGCTATGACATTTAGCCATCTTTTTCCAATGTGCACTGTCATGCCTGTGTCAGTCTTTCACTGCATAAGACATTCTGTTTAAAGTTCTAATGTTTATTTTTTTTATTCGTGTCACAAGTAGGCTTACATTAACACTGCAATGAAGTTACTGTCTTGTTTGAAGTACTTCCACGTGCATATAGATTGAACATTTGGTTTTAGTGTTGGAATTCAACTAGTTGTCTTTTTAGCCAAAGCTCTGATGTGCACCCAAGACTTTGGCTTGTGGTCTTTCATTTAGTGTTGTCTTTAATTAACTCTTTCAAATAGATAATTATATGTGCAAAATTAGAGGATGGCATGCCATAAAGACACAGAGTTGCCAACACTATCATTTTCTTAGTATTTCATGAGAATATCGTCCTTATTTCTTTTTATAAATTGCAGCTAATGATTATTTTTCTCAATGTAAAGGGAAAACTGCAGCTTTCAGTCTTTAACCCTAGCAGAGATCACCGTGGTCATTCAGAAACCCTCAAAATGTCACCAATAGCAGCTCTGATCTCAGTGATGATGCCTTTAGATTGTGCTCCTGCTGGCTCCAGAATTACCGAGACCAGCAGAAGCAACCTCACCTCTGGCAATACCTACATTCCCTTAACATCAAAATAGGAGCAAGAGTAGGCAATTTGGCACTTCAAACCTGCTCCACCATTCAATATGATCATGGCTGAGCCTCAATCTCAATGCCACATTCCCACTTTCTCCCCAGACCCTTTGATGCCATTAAAATCTAAAAAAAAACTATCTCTTTCATGAATACATTCAGTGACTTGGCCTCCACAGCCTTCTGTGGTACAAAATTCTACAAGTTCACTACCCTTTAATTAAGAAGTTTTCCTTCATCTCAGTCCTAAATGGTCTACCCTGTATCCTGAGACTGTAACCCCTGGTTCTAGATTCCCCAACAGGAAAAACATCCTCCCTGTATCGAGTCTGTCCAGCTCTCTTCGAATTTTAAATGTTTCATTCAGATCTCCTCTCATTCTTCTGAGCTCCAGTGAATACTGGCCCAGTCGAAACAATCTCTCCTCATAGGACAGTCCTACCAACCCCGGTATCAGCCTAATGAACTGCCACTACACTCACTCTATGGCAAGTATATCCTTTCTTTGGTAAGGAGACCCAAAACAGCATGCAATAGTCAAGGTGTGATCTCACCAAGGCCCTGTATAACTACAGTAAGATATCACTACTTATGAACTCGAATCCTCTTACAATGAAGACATGGCAAGCATGGCATGCTTGTCTTCATCGGACGGTGCATTGAGTATAAAAGTTGGCAAATTATATTGCAGTTATATAAAAAGTTAGTTTGGCCACATTTGGAATACTGTGTCCAATTCTGGTCACCACACGACCAGAAGGATGTGGAGGCTTTGGAGAGATTACAGAAAAGGTTTACCAGGATGTTGTCTGGTTTGGAGGGTATTAGCTATGAAGAGAGATTGAATAAACTGGGATTGTTCTCCTTGGAAAGACGGAGACTGAGGGGCGACCTGATAGAAATTTATAAAATTATGAGGGGTATGAATAGGGTGAACAGTTGGAAGCTTATTCCCAGGGCAGAAATGACAATTACAAGGGGGCACAAGTTCAAGATAAGGGGGAAAAGGTTCAGTGGAGATGTCTGGGGTAAGTTTTTTACACAGAGAGTGATGGGGACCTGGAATGCGCTGCCTAGTGAGGTGGTTGAGGCATACACATTAGCGACATGTAAGACTTATTTGGATAGGCACATGAACAGGTGGGGTATGGAGGGATACAGGCAGATGGTCTAAATAGGACAATGTGATCGGCACAGGCTTGGAGGGCCAAAGGGCCTATTCCAGTGCTGTACTGTTCTTTATTCTTTGGACCCGGGTTCGATTCCAGGCTTGGGTCACTGTCTGTGTGGAATCTGCGGGCTGAATTTTACTGTCCCACCCGCCAGGGGAATCGTAGAGGGCGGGTCACGTTGACCTCGGCGTGATCTTCCGGCTTTGGGCCGAGCGTGGCTGGAAAATCCCGCCCTGCATGTTCTCCTCGTGTCTGCGTGGGTTTCCTCCGGGTGCTCCGGTTTCCTCCCACAGTCCGAAAGATGTGCTGGTTAGGTGCATTGGCCATGCTAAATTCTCCCTCAGTGTACCCGAACAGGCGCTGGAGTGTAGCGACTAGGGGATTTTCACAGTGACTTCATTGCAGTGTTAATGTAAGTCTACTTGTGACACTAATAAATAAACTTTAAGAAAAATCTTAAACATACCATTTGTCTTCCTAATTGCTTGCTGCACCTGCCTCTCCACTTTCATTGACTGGTGTACAAGGACACCCAGATCCCTTTGTACATCCACACTTCTCAATATATCACCATTAAATAATATTCTTCCTTTCTGTTTTTCACACCGGAGTGTACAACTTCACATAACTCTCTTATGGCTGTGAGTCACCTGAGTGTAGATTCTGCCCGCACAGGCCACTGATACAGTTTCCCAGGTAGTCTTCACCAGCCACAGGGGTTAATCCAGCAAGCCAGAAAATAAATCACCACTTGTTAACAATTCGGATGTGGTCATTTTCACCTTGGCTTTCATCGCAAGTGGTTGATCATCTCCATCAGCTTACTGCTCAAGTGGTGACCATGAAAGTTGCTCCAGCAACCTTACTCCACCACTGGACATTCTGCTCACAATATAACTGGGACCAATTCCTTACCGTCAGGGAATAGAGTATCACAGAACTGGAATTCAATGTTCAAGGGCAGTAACCCTATCGGTACAGAGTGTGCACAAGGGAAGGGTTGGGTTGAGGGGTTGGGAATTGGGAATTTGGTCAACCAACATTTAGGCATATTTTGTTTCCAATTGCTTTTTCCATCAATACACTGGCTGACTTCAATCTATGTACGAGGGCAGAATTTTAACACCATCGATGGGTTTGCAGTAGGGAGGGCGGGGTGGGTAACATTCCCTAGGAAGCCTTCCTGCCACCTTCCCATCCGCTCCTGACCTGTTCTGCAATTTTACAGAGGACAGTCAACGCCCATTATGGGCTGCCCACCCTCAACCTAATTGAAACCCTTAAGTGGCAAATAATCGGAGCAATTTTTTGGTTGTTTGGAGGAGTTGAGGGGTTGGGGGAAAGCCCAGCAGATTACACTGCTTGACCCTTGGCCAGGAAAGAGGGGAGCTGCCTCAATCACCCTCTCTGCTGCATCCTCATCAGGCATTGACATTACGACCACTGTCCCCCTCTGGGTCCTTCTACTTAGTACTCTAGGCATGGGACTTGGTTCTCAGACAGACTGGAGACATACTCTGGCATCTGCATAACACTTATTTATTAATAATACACCAAAAAATGTTACAGATTAGGCACTTTGCTCCCAGGCATGATCTCTGCTGTAAGGTGTTGGGTGTAGTTCAGAAATGATGTGGAGATGCCAGCGTTGGACTGGGGTAAACACAGTAAGAAGTCTCACAACACCAGGTTAAAGTCCAACAGGTTTATTTGGTAGTGCTACCAAAGGGCAAGAAAATGGTACATGCCTCGGGAAAAGCATATCCAGTGGACTCATCTACCCGCAGTCAAAAAATCAATGTTGAACTCAATCTCGGAACCTGAAATGTACAAGCCCTCATGGATAATGTACAGAACAATCGACTGGATTGTTCGACTGGATTCAACATTGTTGTCACTGCTCTGCAAGAGACCCAAAGAGTAGGCAAAGGGCAACTAAGGGAACTTCTATGTCTGCTAACTTCAAAAATGCCAGCAACCTTGAGGGGCGGTACAGTGGCAAGGTAGTTAGCACCGCTGCCGCACAGCACCAGGGATCCGGGTTTGACTCCCAGCTTGGGTCACTGTTTGTGTGGAGTTTGCATGTTCTCCCCGTACCTGCGTGGGTTTCCTCAGGATGCTCTGGTTTCCTCCCACAATCTGAAAAATGTGCTGGTCAGGTGGATTGGCCGTGCTAAATTCTCCCTCAGTGTATCCGAACAGGTGCCGGAGTGTGGCGACTAGGGGATTTTCACAGTAACTTCATTGCAGTGTTAATGTAAGCCTACTTGTGACTAATAAGTAAACTTTACTTTAAAACTTGTTAATATCTCATTTATTTTTCCTGATAGAAGGACAAGTTTGCCTCTAAATATGTTGCCCGACACAAGAAGCTGAGGGAGGAAAGGCAACCTTGCAGCAGAAGCTGGAAGGGCTTTCCAGGATCAGTTGAGGCTTCCAAGAAAGTTTGGAGTAGCTATCGAGGCTCAATTGTAGGATAAAGGACCAATTTTCCAGCACCTGAATGCAGGAGAATCTGTGTCGAGACAACTGCAACAGTAATCTTGGTACTGAGGTGTCATATAAGCTTAACCATTTCTCTTTCTTTCTGTTGCAGCTTAGGGACCAGAACAATCGCATGTGAGGAACCGGCAGCCCATGGCCATCTCTCTCAGAGCAACAACCCTGCCCAGGTCTGCACAGATATCACTTATATTCACTCTATTGGGGCAAGAAAATGTGCAGCGGTGCTTTACACTGATCAATGGGTTGGTATGTTATTCTAAATGTTCCAGATAAACAGTTCCGGTTCGCACACAAAGCACACAGTAAAAGGGGTGATGTATATCATCTGCATGCATGCAGTTTGTACATGTACTGTAATTTAGTTTGTATTATGGATCTTGCACATAGACCCCTGATATATTCCCTTTTTTATCCCTTCAATTGCAGAGCGCTCTGGGGCTCACTGATCGGCAGTGGGAGGACGTGACAGGTCAGAGGAAAAAAACTCACTCTTCGTTTCATTTTAACAGCTTCAATGAGTTGGTGCTTGTTTTCCCTCTGCCTTCCCCATCTGCAGTGTGTTTCACTCATCATTGCAAGAAGTCTCACAACACCAAGTTGACTCACCCGATGAAGGAGCAGCGCTCCGAAAGCTCATGATTCCAAATAAATCTGTTGGACTTTAACCTGGTGTTGTGAGACTTCTTACTGTGCCCCACCCCAGTCCAACGCCGGCATCTCCACATCATCACACATCTTTTGAAGAAGAAGGGGGTCGAGTGAAGATGAAGTCTCAAAGGAGCAAAGCAAACTGAATGGTTGAACAGCAGAGAAAATAATGGATCTGAATCTTGAGTAAATTGGGCCTGAAATCAGTCCACAATATGGTATGGGTTACTCATGTCCCTTCACTGAAACCTACATTCTGAGTTTTCTTTTGCCTGCGATCAGAGGAATTTTACTTTTGGATGCCCGGCATTTTTCACAATATAATTTGCAGTTTTTGCACACACTCTTATTCTGAGTGTTTTGTCTGACCTCCAAATCTGCAGAATCAAACTGATTAATCTTGAGTATTTCCATCCACAAAAATACAGATTTGAAGGGGGAGTTATTGACAGCAGTTGATGCTCGAGACGGCAGCAGCAGTAAAGATGATGAATGAATGCATATAAGCAATAAAGATAAGTGCAATATGAAGAGCAGTGAATAAAGTGGAAAAATAACCAGTTCAGACCAGTACTAGCTATAGCACCAGTATTACTGACATTTCCTAATGACCTGCCACTATTGCAGCACCACCATCCAGCTTACTGGTACCATCCCCAGTATTAACAATTTCTACTGGAACACCAGTTCTAAACTTGTCTTATTTTCCCGTTCAGAAGTGGTTCCAGCTGATACCAGCATTGCTGCAACTTCTTTCCTCCAATGTTCCCTCTCTACGGAGGAGGCCCATGGCATTGCAGTGACACAGATGAATTCAAATGCCCGCATACCGCCTTCAAACCTGCATCCTACTACCTCGCAACTCTTGTAGCTCAAACGTGAATGGGGAGGTGGCGTAGTGGTATTGTCACTGGACTAGCAATCCAGAGACCCAGGGTAATCCTCTGGGAACCTGGGTTCGCATCCAGCCTTAGTGATAGTGAACTTTGAATTCAATAAAAATCTGGAATTAAAAGTCTAACGATGACCGTGAAACCATCATCAATTGTCATAAAAGCCCATCAGGTTCACTGATGCCCTTTAGGGAAGAAAATCTGCTGTCCATACCTGGTCTGGCCTACATGTGACTCCAGACCACAGCAATGTGATTGACTCTTAATGGGCCACTGAGCCACTCAGTCCAAGGGATGGACAATAAATGCTGGCCCAGCCAGCGACGCCCACATCCTATGAAGGAATTAAAAAATGCAGCATCAATACCATACCCACAATTTATTATTTTTTAAATTTAACTGAGAAAGAAATACAATTATATTGCCAATGTTCCCACTGAAATAAATATTCTGTCTGTTGCCATGGAAGTTCATCCAGTGGGTGACTCAGCTGTTTAATTGTGGTTACAATCCATAATATCCTCATTGTAATGTCTTATCTCAAATCAGTTAACTTTCCGTTACTAACTGGAGGCATTTGTGATTATTTTCATGACGCCTCCTTCTGTCATTCCTTGGACTTGGAATGAATTCTGAAGTTGAGTCTAACAATATCTTGGTTTTCTTCAGAAGCTACTTTGTATTTGATTTAGATATTGTCGTGAATTTTTGCTTTCCAAGATTTTATCCCACTGCCTCGTGTTTTAAGTGTTTACACATTATGGTTTTCACGTAGGAGTGAGGCTCTTTGTGATGATCCATTGTTTTGAAAAGGCTGAGTCAGACAGCGGACCAGAAACCCTGCTCAGTTCATCACAGAATTGTTATTGCACAGAAGGAGGCCATTTGGTTCATCATGTCTGTGTCAGCCCTCATAGGATTAATTTACAGGTGCCACCCCCTTGCCTTCTCCCCATGGCCCATTTTTCCTTTTCAGATATCAATCTAATTCCTCGTGAATACCTGGATTGAACTTCCCTCCACTGTACTCTCAGGCAGTGCATTCCAGAAACTATCATGTTGGCATTGCTTCTTCTTCCAGTCAACTTAAACCCTTTTGTTCTTGATCTTACACCATTGGGAACAGTTTCTCCCTTTCCACTCTGGCCAGATCCCTCATGATTTGGAATAGCACACTCAATTCCCTTCTCAACCTTCTCTTCTCCAAGGAAAACAATCCCAACTGATCCAATCAATTGACATAACTGAAGACTCTCACTCTTCAGGCCATTCTGATGAAACATGCTGTTGAACAATTTTGTCCTCATCTCGGAGTATGATTACCTCAAACACCAAAGTTGAAGCAGGAGCCAGTGAAAATCTTTGAGGTACAGTGTACTTCATGTATAGTTATAGTCCAGAAGGGGCCATAGGCATCTCTCTTTATTCAGGAGAGAATATTTGTTTTGCATGTATAACTTGAGGGGCACCAGTCAACATCAAGCATGGGGCAAGGCAAAGTCCATCTCAGCCAGAACAGGAAATGAAACTGCATTAGTTCTGAACCACATGCCAGCCATCTAAGCTAGTGTAGTTACAAACAGTTCTCAAAATGATGGCATTGGTAGTACCATTGTTAAAAACTTGTATAAGAATTCAAATGAACATGAAACAGGAAAGGTATTACAGAAGATGGAATTGTATTGCAACAGCCAGGGCTTTTGACTTTCAGCCTGCAGGCTATCTAGTGCCAGTTCCCTCTTTAAGACGTGAGTGAATATTCGTGTGTGTGTCACTGAATTGCAAGAGCCCATTGAGTTCAACAAAGCTGCTATTAACATGGCTTACAATGCAATTCCAATGACTGAACTTTTCTGATCAACTGCAAGGACACAGAGTTCAACGAGGAGTTCCCTTTACTTAACAATAACATGCTTCAGAGTTTTCATTGCCACTTCCCTGGTGAGGTTAGTTGAATTCAGTTTAAGCTGTAGCTTCTTGGTGAGGTATGAGATTACACATTCATCGGCACTTCTGAGTCCCATGCAGCTCAGTGAACTCGCAACCTCACAAGACCGTGGGAGCGCCCTGTGAACAAGGATTGCAGCAGTTCAGAAAGATCCACAACCACACTGTCAGGCCATAGAAAGCATTCTTTCCGGTTATATCACAGCTTGATATGGCTCCTGCTCTGTCCAAGACCGCAAGAAACTACAAAGTGTCGCGAATGAAGCCCAGTCCATCACTCAAACCAGCCTCCCATCCATTGACACTGTCTACACTTCCTGCCTCCACAGAGAAGCAGCCAGCATATTGAAGGACCCCACGCACTCTGGACATACTCTCTTCCACCTTCTTCCGGCGGGAAAAAGATACAAAAACAGCTTCTTCCCTGCTTTTGAACTTTTGAATGGACCTACCTCACATTAAGTTGATCTTTCTCTACACCCCAGCTATGATAGTAACACTACGTTCTGCACTTTCTCCTTTCCTTCCCTATGTACTGTAGGCTTTGTCTGTATAGCGCGCAAGAAGCAATGCATTCATTGTATACCAATAAATGTGACAATAATAAATCAAATCAAATCAATTAGCAATGGGCAATAAATTGTCTTTGCCTGTGTCACCCACACCATGACTAAAAAAAAATATGAAAGGCCTTCCTAGGAATTTTCACTTCCTACGCTGAGAGTATTTTGATGTCTTGGATGAGCCACTTAATCTAATGCTACTTCATAAGATGCAACCTTGGAAATATGTTTACTCTTTTTTTGCACTATTACATTTCTTCAGTGGTGAATCACAATGGAAACGCCCACTCTTTCTTTCCAATGTTAAAATAAATGGTTAAGAGCCAATCCAAAAACAAGATTAAATATACAAACGCTACTTCATTTTGTGTGTGGGGGAGACTTGAGGCATTATTCAATTTTCTAATTTAACCTTTTTATGTCATAATACAGGCCCTATTAATCATGTGAATGTAGAAAAGACGTGCTGGTTAGGTGCATTGGCCATGCTAAATTCTTCCTCAGTGTAACCAAACAGGCACCGAGTGTGGCGACTAGGGGATTTTCGCGGTAACTTTTTCTTAAAGTTAAAGTTTATTTATTCGTCACAAGTAAGGTTTACATTAACACTGCAGTGAAGTTACTGTGAAATTCCCCTAATCACCACACTCCGGCACCTGTTCGGGTCAATCCACCTAACCAACACATCTTTCAGGCTGTGGAAGGAAACCGGAGCACCCGGAGGAAACCCACGCAGACACGGGGAGAACGTGCAAACTCCACACAGACAGTGACCCAAGCCGGGAATCGAACCGGGGTTCCTGGCGCTGTGAGACAGCAGTGCTGACCACTGTGCCACCATGCTGCCCATTTCATTGCAGTGTGAATGCAAGCCGACTTGTGACACGAGTAAATAAACTTTAAACTTACCAGGATGTTAAAAAGTCTATCACACCATCCATGTTTATAGTTCTTCTACAAAATTCTCCACTTGTAAACTAGCTTTGCAGGAACATATTCATTATTGGTGCTCTTTTACACATCCTGTTTCATCAGGGACACTAAGCAAACAGCTTGCAGCTTTCCTGAATGGTAATGTCTTAAGCATGCAGCTACATGACAAACCTTTTTAAAATTTATTCCATCACGGAAAGTGGCTATAGCTGGCTAGGCCAACAGTTATTGCCCATCTGTAATGGCCCTCCTTGAGAAGTTGGTGGTGATCCGCCGCCTTGGACCGCTGCAGTCAATCCATTTTAAAGGCAAGCATTGTGAATACATTTTCGATTTCTTCCCCCACCCCCCACCTGTTTGTAGTAAGATCTTGTGTGAGATTCCCCCCCCTTCAAACTCTGGTGGAGCTATGTCAACCATTGATCACATGTGAATAAAGCAGTATCACACTGAGTGTAAATCAGGTTTCAGTCTAATCACATTCCAGAAATGAAAGTAGCTGAGGGATTACATGAACACTGAACCCACAGATCACTTCCAGTTAATAGATCTCAGACGCAGCAGTGAAAATAAGCCTGAGTAAGATTGGCTACAAATGAGAGGATAGTAATTCTCCTAATCAGAGTAATTTATGAACCGAGGAATTATTACAAAAGAGAAATCTTAAGTGGCACAATCTACTGCAGCGATGTACACGTCAGGAGCTGACTGAACCTTTTACGGCCAAAGAACTATCGATTTTCCACTCGGTAGCACCAAATTTTCGTGAGTGAGTTGGCCAGTGTCCAAAGGATCTGTCACAACTGATCTTTACCAATTTTACACATCCTGCTCATTTCTGCCAGGATTTGAGGGGCATAGAAAGCTCTTATCTCTAACAGGAAAGACCTGAATTCAAATAGTGGGTGGCACGGTGGCACAGTGACTAGCACTGCTGCCTCACAGCGACAGGGACCCAGATTTGATTCCCGGCTTGGGTCACTGTCTGTGCATTGTCTGCGTGGGTTTCCTCTGGATGCTCTGGTTTCCTCCAACAGTCCAAAAGATGTGCTGATTAGGTGCATTGGCCTAAATTCTCCCTCAGTGTACCCGAACAGGCACTGGAGTGTGGCGACTGGGGAATTTTCACAGTAATTTCATTACAGTGTTAATGTAAGCCTACTTGTGACACTAATGATAAACTTTAAACTTTAGTGACATTATTTAAAAGCTCATTGCCCAATTTTTTGCTCCCAACACAATTCAATGTACGCTGCAGGAATATGTATCAAATTATTAGGGACAGAACCACATTACACAGCCTGCCTGGCAAAATTTTAATCTATTATGTTAGATGGATGAAAATATTGGTGTGTTGTACATCAAGCACTAGCTCAATATTCCGATACAAATTCCCAACATGTGCTGTTCTGTGCCGGTAGCACAAAAGCAAAATATTCATGTGTGCCTGTGACTGCATTTTCTACATAGTCATATCAAATTGGCAATAGAATTGGAAAATTGATAGATCAGTCATCAACTGTTTTCCTTGTATTTGTTTTTGTGAATTCCGTGGTTGCTGAGTTGCTGTCTCTTTTCCAAATGCTTCATTCTGGCAAATTGACTTTTTTCATGGGAATTCCTCTGGATCTGTGCTTATCTGGAAGGAAAAGAGTTCCAGCAAGGAGATGTCACCAAGTCAGGCTTCACCAGGAACAGTATACACATCTCCCACCCCACACACACCACACACACATGCTCACACACGCACACACACGCGTGCTCACACACACACAGAGAAACACACGTTCACACACACACACACATGCTCACACAAACATACTCTCACACATCCGTACAGACACACGCACACACACACAAACACACACGCCCATACACAGAGACACACGCATTCACACACAGACAGACACACACACACACGTACACACAAACACACGTACACATGCTTATACACACATACAGACACAAACACACACAGACACACACACACGCTCACAGAGACACACACGCTCAAGCACAGACACACACACAGAAACAGACACGCACACATGCTTTCACACACACACACGTGAGTGTATCCATCTCTATTAGCTAGTAGAGGCCGTGATCTACAAGGGAACACTGTGAGACAGTTGTGTTGCATTCTTAAAGCTGATCTGCAACCTCTAAGCCTTTCCAAGAGCAGCACATAGCTGTCAAAGTCACAAATGTCCTTCATGTTTAATCTTTGATACTTGTTCTAGACCACGACTGAGGGACATTGGCAGCATAAGGCAAGCAGCTGAGATGGTTAAAGCAACTGGCCAATGCCAGTGCCCAGCAGCATGAGGGTGCTGCAAACTTTTACAGAATGACAGAGTTGTTGAAGGTCTGAATGTTATACATTGCACCACACTGGCTCCACATGCTCCCGCCACACAGTGCGATTGCCAATGTGAATGGGAAAATATTCCCTTTTTTGAATGTACACTTCATTTTTAATCATCATTCAATAAACAAGTCAATGCTTAATTCTCGCACAGTTGTCGCAATGCTTTCATTTTTAGGCATTCTAATGGAACGCTGATATTTGACCAAAAAGATAGGCCTCAGGGTGGCTCCCGGCTGATAAAGCCAATCCCCGGTAATCATACCTAATGACATCCACCTCCAAAGCATTCCGGAATACCAGTTAAGTACAAGAGGGAGAGCAGTACGTCTCCAACACAATCATCATCAAATACATGGGGTGGAATTCTCCATAATCTCAGACCAAGGCCCGTGGATAGGGGCAGGCATTGTTTCTCGCTGCGGAGGCCAACTGGAAAATATGCCATGTTTTCCAGCCCCAACCTAATTTATTATGCATCTGGGGGTTTAACACTGAATTCCATGGTGGGACTGGCTTCATTGCATGTGTCCCCTCCCCTTCCCCCAGCATATTTGGATGCCACAGTTAAAAGATGCCTAACATCATTGACCCACTGTTGAAGAAAGAAGATGGATCACCAGGAACACTAAGGCTGAAAGATGGACCTCTTCAATGTCATTGAAGCTGGAAGGTCCACCTGAAAGATGCTTCCCCACCCACGGTTGTGATGTTCTGGGGTCCAGGGTTGCTGGCAGCCTCCGTCCTGAACTCTGGAGACAGCCACAGGCACTGTTCAGGTAAGTCCGGCGCACCATGTTGCTCCAGCCATATTCTGGACAGGAATGTCTTCCCGCTGGTGTCACGGAGAATCAGGCGTGGGGAAAGATTCCAGTCAGGCATTCACCTGCATCCAATTAGTGAGATGCAAATCAGTTTCATGCTGACCAACCAATGGGCTTCCCAATCTGCCGTGGCGGGAACCAGTGGAAAATCCCACGAGAAGTTCACAGCGGGGTGAAACCAATTTGTGGACCCCCTATAGATTTCTCTCCCCCATCCCCCCTCCCCACCGCCCACCATTGGACCCGCCCACAGGGGCATGGGAGAATTCTGCCCATCTTATGATGAACTAACGATCTAGATTACTGAACAGACTTGGGAGCATCCTACAATACAAAGATTCTGAAGCTTCTGGATAATGGTGATTCACTGCATATGTTCATCAAGTTCCCGCAGGCTCTGTGGTGGACCGTACAGTTGGAAAACTGCCCTGCAAGGTATTGAACACATGGTTGGTGAGCTTCTCCCCTGAGCTGCCCTCTGTAGTACATGGCTTGGCACAGCTCGCAATGGTTTATACTCAGGAAATGTTCTTTGTTTCAATACAAGTGCCATGAAGTCCAGATCTCCAAATTCATTTACCGAGGCAGCAGGTGAGTAAACTGACCCCCTGGACAGGAAGTTGTTCCTTCCGCTCAGCTAGCACCAGCTGCTCTTGCTTGTTCGGCTGTGCGTGCGTGCGTGCATATGTGTGTGTGTTTGTGTGTGTGTGTGTGTGGTGTATGTTTGTGTGTTGGAAAATGTTTTCCCCTCTGCCTCACTTCCGATACTTCCCACAGGTATAGGGACTGACCGCATATGCTGTAAAGTGTCGGCTTGCCTGGATGTACTGGAGGCTGCTTTTAGCCTCCTGTGGCAGATACCTATCAAAGGGAATGTCTGGTTGTCTCCCTGCATCTCACTCCTCACGTGTTCTTTAGGCACCGAGTTCACAACATCCTAACACTGAAATGCATGTAAGGAACATAGGACTTGGGAGCAGTAGGTCATTCAGTCTTTCATGCCTGTTCCAATGGTAGTATGTGGTTAGGATTGCAGACAAAGCAAATGTTAAGCACCAGGGCAGTCAAGGTAATGAGAGATAGCAGCAGGAAGAGGGCACAATGAAGGGACCCAGATGATAGGAAGTGTGAACAAAGAACTAAGAGAACAAAGAAAATTACAGCACAGGAAAAGGCGCTTCGGCCCTCCAAGCCTGCACCAACCATGCTGCCCGTTTGAACTAAAATCCCCTACCCTTCCGGGGACCATATCCCTCTATTCCCATCCTATTCATGTATCAGTCAAGACGCTCCTTAAAACTCAATAACGTATCCGCTTCCACTCCCTCCCCCGGCAGCGAGTTCCAGGCACCCATCACCCTCTGTGTAAAAGACTTGCCTCATACATCTCCTTTAAACCTTGCCCCGCGCACCTTAAACCTATGCCCCCTAGTAATTGACTCTTACACCCTGGGAAAAAGCTTCAGAGTGTGTACAAGTATATCCTTGGCAAATAGGTCTGTTTGTGTCATTTTTCTCAAAGAAAACATCCAATAATTCATATTTGTAACAATCCTCTCCCAGAAAGGATCGTAACAATATTACATTTTAGCGGAATGGTTATCTGAGAGGACAGGTTTCATTGTACCATGCAGACACAGGAATGGTAATGGTTGCCTGCTCGATGGGCCAATGGCCAAAATTAAATGCACCAATTCACAAATCCTCTCCCTCCAACCCAGAGGGCCAGGAAACTGCTGAAAATGGGCCATGCTTAAAAGGCAAGCGCATGGTTCAGCTTCCCTTAAGAGATTTTTAATAAATCAGGGTAGGTCTCTCATGGTCTGCTTCTAAATAATATCCCCAAAAGATGGGTATAACATGGAGGAAAATTGGATGCTATTTGGATGCAAGAAGAGGAAAGTTCCATCCCCAACACCCCACTCCACGCCACCATCCATTTTCTACTTGTGAGAAAGTACTGCTGAACTTGCTCTCTGGCTGTACAGTACCTGCACCTTGACCACCCCAGAAGAGGGTACACTGATATCAACTCCACGCAAGTGAGAGTCAGATATTTACAAATAATTTGACCAGAGGAAACCCAGAGCTAGACAACCCATGCACACTTGATTCTGCTGATTCATCAGCTGTCCTTTTGAATGTTCGCTCTTATAGAACAAGCTAATATCATCAGTAAAGGTCTTTATTGTTGTAGGAGTGCCACGATAGTGTTTAATCATGTGGCCCTCAATCCCCTTTTTTTGATGTATGGCTTAATTAAAGGCTGATGGAGGAAAATGACAATAATGTTCCTTCGACAGCTGCTCAAATGATTCACTGGGCCCTATTCTGAGCAACTGCTTCCATACCGCAGGGTAAAAATGCATCAACTGCTTTACAATGCCATCATATCCCACAACATTTCAAAATAAATTCTCATTCCTGGCAAGATCATTGAGGTCAGGTAAAAAGTGAAGTTAAAGATTATTTATTAGTGTCACAAGTAGGCTTACATTAACACTGCAATGAAGTTACTTCATTGTGAAAATCCACTAGTCACTCCAGCGCCTGTTCGGGTACATTGGGGGAGAATTTAGTATGACCAATGCACCTAACCTGCACATCTTTGGACTGTAGGAGGAAACATGGTAGAAGTCTACAAGATTACTGAAAGAAGTCGACAAGATTATGAGAGGCATGGACAGAGTGGATAGTCAGCAGCTTTTTCCCAGGGTGGAAGAGTCAATTACTAGGGGGCACAAGTTTAAGGTGCGAGGGGCAAGGTTTAAAGGAGATGTACAAGGCAGATTTTTTACACAGAGGGTGGTGGGTGCCCGGAACTTGCTGCCGGAAGAGGTAGTGGAAGCGGATACGATAGTGACTTTTAAGGGGCATCTTGACACATACATGAATAGGATGGGAATAGAAGGGCAGGGGGTTTTAGTTAAGTCGGGCAGCATGGTCAGTGCAGGCTTGGGAGGGCCGAAGGGCCTGGTCCTGTGCTGTAATTTTCTTTGTTCTTTGTTCTTTATGGAACATCTGAAGGAAAGCCACACAGACACAGGGAGAACGTGCAAACTCCACACAGACAGTGACCCAAGCCGGGAATCGAACCTGGATCCCTGGCGCCACGCGGCAGCAGTGCTAAGCACTGTGCCACTCTGCTGCACTAAAATAGTAAATACCTCAATTAGTGACAGGTAAGGTCATCACCATAACCTTTAATGGAGCCAGTAGGAAAAACTCAGCAGCTGTTTAAGACTTCTGAAGATAAAAGGTAAATGGATACTTTATAACTGTTAATCTGAAAGGCTGATTCCACTGCCAGAGAACTGTGGCTCTCACAAGAGAAGCGTTGCACAAGATTTTGAGTGGACGGTCCCTGATTTTCTGTCAATTGATTTGGATGGATTTTCTAAGCAATGCTTCCAATGGTTGCTGCCCTGTGTTTGAGATTGCAGAATTGGCCCTATTTTACTGCCACATACATCATATATTCATGAGTTAGCTCCAGAGCGCTGTAACTGAAACTCACTGGTCTCAGATAGGTGTGATACTGGCTCAGCTGAATTGCAAAAAAAGCAGAAAGTACTGTGCCTTTCACATCCTCTTCATATTCCAAAGAGCTTCACGGCCAGTGAACCCACTTATGAAGCACAGTTGATGCGTATCAAAGTGGTCGGAAGTCTGATTGTCCATTTTCTTTTTCTTCAGACAAGGGAGTATACTGCTGAACAAGTTACAATGTCTGGGCTTGATGGAAGTTACAGAAAAGTCACTATCCAAGATTGTCCTGTCTTTCGAGCTGGAAGTGGCTGCGGAACTAAGCCAAGTAATTCACTTGGCAGTCACGGAGCAATCCAGGCATGTAACAACTGAGTGGTTAATGTGTTTGAATTGAGGCACTGCTGAGAGTCACATCTGTGGCTGCAGCAAAGCAAACACTTAAAGAACCGGAGCAAGTGCTCGGCAGCCCCTTTATCTGTTTGTAAAACTTCGCTATTTATTCATGCAGTTTGCATCATAGAACAGGTTCGTGTGATCTTATTATAACCAATTTCCCAGAAAGAAAAAAGCAGTTTAACATTTTCTAAAACAGATCAGTATGAATGGCACCAGACATCCTGGAGTTCCATCTTAAGGTATACAAGACCAATTCAGACAAATTTTACTGGTTCCCTTCATTCCCGACTCGGGTCACTGTCTGTGTGGAGTTTGCAATTCCCGACTCGGGTCACTGTCTGTATGGAGTTTGCACATTCTCCTCGTGTCTGCGTGGGTTTCCTCTGGGTGCTCTGGTTTCCTCCCACAGTCCAAAGATGTGCGGGTTAGGTTGATTGGCCATGCTAAATTGCCCCTTAGTGTCCTGAGATGCATAGGTTAGAGGGATTAGTGGGTAAAATATGTAGGGATATGGAGGTAGGACCTGGGTGGGATTGTGGTTGGTGCAGACTCGATGGGCCGAATGGCCTCTTTCTGCACTGTAGGGTTTCTATGATTCTATGATTTCCGAGTCTAACTGGACGTTCCTTTTGAGAAAAAGAAAAACTAGCTTTGTAAAAACATTTCATCACAGGCTTAGGCCCAATGTAAAGTAATCCAATTAATTAATTTTGAAGGGAGAGTTACTTTTATTGCAAAAGCAAATGTCACAACTAATGTGCAAGGCATGTAAGACTGCAAAATTGGGTTAAGTAGGTACCAACACTATGGAGGCCCCAAGGTCAGCAAATACAACACACCGTGCCCCCAATGCTGGGAAAGGTGCCAGCACCGCTGTGAAGTGCGTGCACTGGAAACATCACAAACGCTGAAAATGGGCCACGCTTTAATGCATATTTTTGAATCTTGGACTCTGCGGGTCCACTTGTAACACCTGTCGTGAATCACTTCACCTGAATATGCTTTCAGCTGCATGAGGGACCACTCAGCAACATTACTTAAAGGACCAGTCATCCAACTTTCAGCAGCGGTGCTTTTGGCTTTTTTTCTACTGTAGCAACAACTGGGGAAGCAGTGTGGATTGTTATATGAGGGTGTTCTTGTGAGTTGGAGCATCTATTTGGGGACAGGAGATGGTTTGGTCACCTGTCCATCCAGCAGATTGCCCAGCTGGTCAACCAATGCACCAAACATCTTGGTGCCCATGTTCCTCAGCATTCTCATGTAGACCATTCCATTGAAGACTTCATCTTGGCTCTCTATAGCAGAATTTCACAGGATCACAGAGTTGTTCCAGCCCAGAAGGAGGCCATTTTGTCCACAGTGTCTGCACTGGCTCTCTGAATGAGGCACTCAGCGAGTGCCATTCCCACACCTTCTCGCCACAACCCTGCGCATTCATCCTTTTAGATAATAGTCTAATTCCCTTTGGAATACTTCAATTGAACCTGCCTCCAATACACTCTCAGACAGTGCATTCCAGAGCCTAATTACTCGCTGTATAAAAAAGCTTCTTCTCACATCATTTTTGTTTCATTTACCAATTACTTTTATCTGTGCCCTTTTGTTCTCGATCCTTTAACAAGTGGGAACACCCTCTCCCTTTCTACTCTGCCCAGATCCCTTCTGATTTTGAATACCTCTCAAATCTCCTCTCAGCCTTCTTTTTTCAAAAACAGTCTGAACTTCTCCAAACTATCTTCATATCCTCATCCCGGGAACCATTCCCATGAATCTTTTTTGCATTTTCTCTACTCCCACGTTCCATGACAGCGCGGCAGCATTGTCTGTTGGGGGCGGCACGGTGGCACAGTGGTTAGCACTGCTGCCTCACGGCACCAGGGACCCGGATTCAATTCCAGCCTCGGGTCACTGTCTGTGTGGAGTTTGCACATTCTCCCTGTGTCTGCGTGGGTTTCCTCCGGTTACTCCGGTTTCCTCCCACACTCCAAAGATCTGCGGGTTAGGTTGATTGGCCATGCTAAATTCACCCTAGTGTCAGGGGATTAGCAGGGTAAATATGTGGGGTTACGTGAATAGGGCCTGGGTGGGATTGTGGTTGGTGCAAACCCGATGGGCCGAATGGCCTCCTTCTGCACTGTAGGGATTCTATGATCTATGATCTATAATGCCTAGGCATCCTTCCTAAAATGCAGTGTGCAGAATTGGATGCTATATTCCAGCTGCAGCCAAACTAATGACTTATACAAGTTTAATGTAACCTCCTTGCTCTTGTACTCTGTGCCCCTTTTAATAAATCCCAGGATATGTCATGCTTTATTAACTGCTGTTTCAACCTGTCCTGCCACCTTCAATGATTTATATACATCCACCCAGATCCCTCTGTTCCTACATCCACTTTTGGACTGTGTCCTTTATTTATATTATCCCTCCATGTTCTTCCTACCAAAATGAATCACCTTCACACTTCCCTGCATTGAACTTCACCTGCAACCCTGCCCAACCATTCCATCTACTTGATTGTTTCCATATGGAATTTTACACTATTCTCCTCGCAGTTTACAATGCTTCCAAGTTTTGTATCATGCACAAACTTTGAAATTGTGCCCTGTACACCGAGGACTAAGTTAAAAAGTTATGAAGGACCTAACCCTCCAGTGAGCTCGCACACAAGTTATTCTTTCTCCTGGTCTGACCACCCGCCCATGCCAAGTGATGGACCTCATGCGGATCATGACTCTAAAGCCTCCTCTAAAGTCGACATGTTTGCAGTGTCTGAGTCAGTGATTGTATGGGGCAGGTCGAGTAGTGTTACTCTCACCCTTCACCTTGACGCTGCTGTCGCTGGGCAGGTGGGTGTCTGAAAGCAGAACATCTGAATGGAAGGGTTGAAGATTGGTGACGATTTGGAAACAAGAAGTCAATAATCACAGCATCAGGATCTGGCTGACCATGCTGGATAGCAGGATGAGAGTGAGGTGTGAATTGAGGGAGGGTGTGAGGCAGTAATAATTCATTCTCTCCAATGTTCCCAGCAATAGCCGTTGCAATAGGCTCTGTCTAGTCCCTGGATGTGGGGCACCACCTGCTCCATGGGGCTGAAGAGATCCAGTCCACTGGTTCTGCTCTGCTGGCTGTCATTGTGCATACCTTGTCCTGAGAGAAAGGATAAAGAATGTCAGTGATTGTGTCCCACTGCGTTTGGCTCATGTGCCTGCCATAGCTGAATAGCCTCAGGTCTATGGATGTTGCAAGAGGTGAGTTTAAGGGTTGCACCATTGAAATGTGTGTGAGAGTGAAGTGGAGCTTATGAATGTTAGGCCTGTGCTAGGAATTGCTGACAGTAACTGATGGGGCTGTGGTGCCAGCAACATGATAAACTGATGGTGTGCGAGATATGTGATGCGCTTTGAAGGTACATTTACTGACCTTGATGATCCACTTGAGGCCATTAAACTTCTTATAGTGTTTCTGCCATGTCCTGGGGGTCAGTTTCTGAAAATGACCTCTCTGACCATCTGCTCCAATTTTGGGGGCCAGGGGTTTCCTTGAGGGTCTCCCAACTCCCTGTAGAAACGTGGCCTTGCTCCTCCTGTCACCCTCCATCACTAAGGGCTCCAGAGCCTCATCTGTGAACCTACCAACTCTCTCCCTTCCCTGAGTTTACTCTGATTCTCATTACAGTTCTCAGGAGGCTAAGGAAATTTGGCATGTCCACTACGACTCTCACCAACTTTTACAGATGCACCATAGAAAGCATTCTTTCTGGTTGTATTACAGCTTGGTATGGCTCCTGCTCTGCCCAAGACAGGAAGAAACTATAAAGAGTCGTGAACGAAGCCCAGTCCATCGCTCAAACGAGCCTCCCATCCATTGACACTGTCTACACTTCCCGCTGCCTCTGAAAAGCAGCCAACATAATTAAGGACTTCATGCACCCCAAACACTCTCTCTTCCACCATTTACAAAAGTCTGAGGTCACTAACCAACTGATTCAAGAACAGCTTCTTCCCTGCTGCCACCAGGCTTTTGAATGGACCTACCTCGCATTAAGTTGATCTTTCTCTCCACCCTAGCTATGACTGCAACACTACATTCTGAACCCTCTCCTTTCCTTCTCTATGAACGGTATGCTTTGTCTGTGTAGCACGCAAGAAACAATACTTTTCACTTTATACTAATGCATGACAATAATAAATCAAATCAAATCAAACAGTTAACTGCAGCACTGACAGTCAGCTGCACTGTCTTTGTTATGCGTACATCTGCCCTTTAAGATGAGCAGGCTATCTTTAAGAGCTGAAGACTAGCCGGAACACATCCTAACCACAGTAGTTGGGTCCCTGTTGAGCATTCAGTCAGTGAGCAGAGCAGATAGCTCTCAGATAACCCTTACACTCAGGCAAATAAGGAAGCCCCACCTCGTTTGAATGATGCCTGAATCAACAGGACCAGGTGTGGATAGATCCTGAAAAATGGCCCACACACTCAAAAATTGAGAGAGGTTTTGTTTTAGCTCAAGATACTAAAAACAACAAATGAGGTGCTTCTTGGGTGAGATACTCCGGCCTCCTAGCTGCGTACGTCCTGCTGGCGGGAGGTGGCGCATTGTTTTTTAGCGGCGGGATTTTCTGTCCTGCTGCTGTAAATAGGAATTCCCACTGATGCCACCCCATGCCGGCGGGAAACCCGTGGGCAGGGGTGCGCTGCTGGCAGGACCGAAGAATCCAACCGGCGTGAATGGCCAGAGAATTCCAACCCTTGGGAGCGATTCTCCAGCACGTTGTGCTGTTCTAGCAGCGGAGGCCATTTAGCGGGCTCCCCACTGGGCGCATGGCCTCCGTGTGTCACCGATTCCAAGTTTTCTGGAGTCGTCAGCTCCACGCCAGAAATCGGCACAAAACAGATTTAAATATTAAATGTTCAATTTGAATCCCATTAGCGGGCCAGGCGGCTGACCCCACTGGAGTGATCAGAGGCCATGGAGGCTCCCCTCAGGATGTCGGTGGTTAGGGGGGATGTCTCCTGGGCATTGCCAGCCTGGCAGCACCAGCCTGGCCCTCTGGCACTGCCCAAGGGGCAACGTGGCAATGCCCAAGGGGCAACATGGCAATGCCCAAGGGGCACCCTGGCACTGCCCACTGGGCATCGGGCAATACCAAGGGGATGGGGCCAGAGGAGCGGGGCCTCTAGGTGGGTGATCAGTGGGAGTGGGGTGTCCCATTGCCATTCTGCATTAGGATCGGTGGATTGCAGGCAGAGGGAGGGAAGTGGGAGATCTGAACTGACCATCCAGGTGGGGGGATGGGAGGTGGGGTTGACAGGGAGATCGGGGCCAGCGGGTGGCAGGGGCATCGGGGATGGCCCTCGACATCCAGGAGGCCAGCACTCGGGGAATGGGGACTTTACAAAGCCAGCGATGCAGGGTTGCGGGCCTAGCCAGCAATCAAGCAGGCCAGCAATCGGGAGGCCAGCAGTGCACATGTGCCGATCTCCGTTCTGACAGATCAGCGCATGTACAGTGGCCCGCTCAGCGCTATGCTGCCGGCCCCTCCAGCGGGAATAGGCCCTGCCCACAGATTTTCAGCCTCAATCTCGCTTGGGCACTTTGCAGTGCTCAGAGTGCGGGAGATTCATTTTGAAAATCCCGCTAAAAAAACCAGCGTCAGTTACTCCAGTTTTTACACGAATTTGGCACTTAGAATTTTTTGGGAAGAATCCCCCCCCCCCCCCCCCCCTTATCTTTGAACAATGGCATGAGGTATTTTCTGTTTATCTGAGGGGATGGACAGGGCCTTGATTTCATGTCTCATTTGAAAGATGTTCAGGTGAGAGTTTTACTCACTCAAAACCCATTCACTTACACAGAGTTAAATTTGGGCCTAATGTTGATCTCTGACAGTGCAGCACTCCTTCAATACTGCACTGGGGCTTTAGCCAAGGTAAGGGACTCAAATTCTAGATTGTAAAGTTAACTCGCAACCTTTTGACTAAGAGGTAAGATGCGAGAGTAAAGCATCTTGCCCTTGTTAGGAACAAACAAGCTTTTCCTTTTTTTGAATTAATCTTTTTCTTGTTTTCTCCCAATTTCCTGTACCATATACAGATGGATGTATGATATGTCATAAATATACTCGAGCAACTTACAATTCCACTGAATATGGTAATATCCATAAAACATATCAGTTACCTCTATCAGGCCTCAGCTGCAATGAAGATGGTAGGTTGGTAAGAGCTTAAAAGAGAGGCTGATGACAAAATCCTATTATTTATTTGCACTATAAACTCTGGGTGATCAAATTTCTTCCAGGCAGGTTGGTCATGTTTGCAGCAATAAAAAGACTGATGAAACCTTTGGTTCTAACATGAATTATTTCTGCAATATAAACCAAACTCCGTGCTGAGAACTCTGCCCCATTCATACTGTGGAATGGATCTAGCAGCAATGGATAATTGCTCAAGTATGACGCTAAAGTAATGTCTGCCAAAGGTTTCTATGTGGCTGTTTATGGCGAAGTTATTTTTACTGTTTTGCCAATTGAGCAAAACTTGATGCCAGGGAGGCTCAATAAGGTTAGAAGTGCGTTATTTGTCTGGACAGATTTCTGCCTATAGTCAGACTGGAAAGGTTGGGAACAGTCCAATGCTGCCATTGGCTGCCGCCAACATTTAACTCTGTTAGCATCCAATAGTTGAAGGCACCCCAGTTGGCACCTGACAATGGCAGAATCTTGGTAACAATGGCAATGTTGGTGATCTTTGTGATGACTTTGCAGGGTTGTTTCCAAATGCATTCTCACCACCGGAGACAACTATGTAAAGTAAGTCAGGTGTAGATGAATAATGTCATTATGTATTTCATTGCTAAGAGGTGCCTGACTCGCATTCTGCAATTGCCTTTGTCCCTCTATGAATTGCATAAGCTTCCGCTCAATGCAACCTGGTACATTGCAACCTATCCCAAAGCTTATGCTGTGGAAAATTGGAGATTATGGACGGAATTTTACAGGCATGTCTGCCCGAGGTTCGTACAATCCCACCCAAGACTAACGGAGAATGCTGTTCTCCAGGCCTCACCCGCCCCCAGAATCGGGGCGGGTGTGCCGGTAAAATTCTGGCCTATATTTTTGGTTGGAGGTGTGTGGTACAGAGTTTTGTAAGTGAAGCAAGGTTTGAGCCCGTTCTCGCACTAATAAGCTCAGAGTCTGTAAACTTGCACTTACAGAGTACAGTGTTCAATTGTTCAGTTGTTCTGTGTTTGATTATGTGAGACTAGTAACTGATCTATGTTCACTGTGGTTGATTGTTTAAGTCTGGGTGTGGACTTAGAGCAAAATAAACATACCCCACAGAAGCAACTAGCAGCCGAGTTATAAGGATGAGTGCAGACATTTGTGATTGCATAAAAATTTTAACATTCTTGGAGATAAATTTGTTGCAAACTTAGAAACTTGTGTCATCTCTGTATTGCTCTGAAATATATAAAATACACAACACATGGGCCTGAACTAATAATTTACAGTTCCTTCAGGGAAGGAAATCTGCCATCCTTCCCTGGTCTGGCCTACGTGTGACTCCAGAGCCTCAGTAATGTTGTTGACTCTCAACTGCCCTCCAAGGGTAACTAAGGGATGGGCAATAAATGCTGGCCAGCCAGTGATGCCCGTGTCCCATGAATGAATAAAAAAGAACATGAGTTTAAATTCCATCATGGTAGCTGAGGAATTTAAGTTAAATTAACCTGGAATGAAAAGGTAGTGTCAGTTTGACATAAAAGCCCATTTGGTTCACTGATATCCATTAGGAAAGGAGACCTTTGACCCTTACTCAGTCTGGTCTATATATGACCCACAACAATGTGATTAACTCTTAACTGCCCTGAAAAGTGACCGAGCAACTCATACATTCAAGGAAGAGACTTGCCATCATCTTTTCAAGAGCTATGAGCGATGGTCAACAAATGCTGGCGTTGTTATTGACGGCCATGTCCCATGGGCTGAGAAAAGAAATGTTGGTTCAAGTAGGTCATGGCCAGAAGAATGCACAGAACAAAGTATTGCTGAACATCCTTATCTCATTTTCTGTGCTAGCCAACATTGATTTTTACATAAATGATTTGTGAATCAGCTGGTGGGTGTGATGGCGGTGTAGTTCAGCCAGGCAAATACTATTGGAGAAGAGGTATTGATCGACACCCATGAATAAGCAAAATAGTGTTAATTCAATAAAGGTACTTTTCAACATCATTGTAAACATATATTTCAAGCCAGAAACAAGAATTGAGGACAACCTCAAAACGTAGCACACTGGAATATTTATGTAACTATTCACCTTTTTGCATGATTCCACAACAATCGTTACTAAAGTTGTGTGCGTGAAATGATTTTGAAATACTTAATTCTTCCTTCAGAATATTAAATACCACTTAATTAATTCCGAAAGACAATGCCAAATGCACTCTCCCAACCGAACGCTCTCCATGTCCAGAGCCTAATGCACCCTCCCCACCACACTCCCCCCATGTCCAATTCGCATTTTGATGGGAACTGTGTAATAATTATGCATACTTTCAGCCAAGCTCTCAAGATTCAATTTTCTGTGTTTAACATGAATATAGTGTAATAATGCTCACTTACGTTCGATTCCTGGCTTGGGTCACTGTCTGTGTGGAGTTTGAACATTCTCCTCGTGTCTGTGTGGGGGTGCTCCGGTTTCCTCCCACAGTCCAAAGATGTGTGGGTTAGGCTGATTGGCCATGATAAATTGCCCTTTAATGTCCCACGATGAGTAGGTTAGAGGGATTAGCAGGGTAAATGTGTGGGATTGTGGGGATAGGGCCTCGGGTGGGATTGTTGTCAGTGCATACTTGATGGGCTAAATGGCCTCCTTCTGCACTTCTGGGATTCTATGTAGGGTTTCTATTAAAAAAAAATTGTATTTGTAAAATGCTTTTCAAAACCACTGGATGTCTCAAAGCATTTTACAGACAATGAAGTATATTTTGAAGTGTAGTGACTGTTATAATGTAGGAAATGTGTCAGCCAGTTTGCACACAGCAAACAGCAATACGATAATGACCAGATCAGCTGTTTCTTGTGACATTGATTGAGGAATAAATATTGTCCAGGATGCCTGGGATAATTCTCCTGATCATCTTAAAAATAGTCCCATGGGATCCTTTAAATCTAACCAAGCAGCCAGATGAGGCCATTATTTAACACCAGCTTTTCCAACAGTGCAGCTCCCCCTCAGTGGAAACATAGAGCCATAGATGTTTACTGCATGGAAACAGGCCCTTTGGCCGAACATTTCCATGTTGCCCAGTTTTTAACCATTAAGCTAGTCCCAATTGCCCGCATTTGGCCCATATCCCTCTATACCCCATCGTATCCATGTAACTGTCCAATTGCTTTTTAATAGACAAAATTGTACCTGCCTCTACTACTACTTCTGGCAGTTCATTTCAGATAGTCACCACCCTCTGTGTGAAAAAATTGCCCCTCTGGACCCTTTTGTATCTCTCCCCTCTCACCTTAAACCTATATCCTCTAGTTTTAAACTCCCCTACCTTTGGGAAAAGATGTTGACTATCTATCTTATCTATGCCCCTCATTAATTTATAGATCTCTATAAGATCACCCCTCAGCCTCCTATGCTCCAGGGAAAAACGTCCCAGTCTATCCAGCCTCTCCTTAAAATTCAAATCTTCAAGTCCCGGTAGCATCCTAGAAATCTTTTCTGTACTCTTTCTAGTTTAACAATATCCTTTCTATAATAGGGTGACCAGAATTGCACACAGTATTCCAAGTGTGGCCTTACCAATGTCTTGTACAACTTCAACAAGACATCCCAACTCCTGTATTTAATATTCTGATCAATGAAACCAAGCATGCTGAATGCCTTCTTCACCACTCTGTCCACCTGTGACTCCACTTTCAAGGAGCTATGAACCTGTACTCCAAGATCTTTTTATTCTAAAACTCCCCCAGTGCCCTACCATTAACTGAATAAGCCCTGCCCTAGTTCGATCTACCAAAATGCATCACCTCGCATTTATCTAAATTAAACTCCAAGTGCCATTCATCAGCCCACTGGCCCAATTGATCAAAATCCATTGCAATCCTAGGTAACCTTCTTCACTATTCACTATGCACCAATCTCGGTGTCATCTGCAAACTTACTAACCATGCCTCCTGAATTTTCATCCAAATCATTAATATGAATGACAAATAACAGTGGACCCAGCACCAATCCTTCAGGCACACTTCTAGTCACAGGCCTCCAGTTTGAAAAACAACCCTCTGTCTTCTGTTAATAAGTACTGTCCAGACTTAAGGTTTGTACTCAAATTCTGAAGTGGAACTTGAACCCAGAAGCAAGAGTGCTACCACTGAACTAGAGCCAACTTGACACAGACAGTCCCCCAAGACCAGAATTGAACCTGGGACCTTGGCACTGTGAAGCAACAGTGCTAACCATTGCGCCACCATGCCACTCTCGAGACAAAGGAAGTTAGGGTGCAGTCAGAAGCCTCAAAACACTGAATATGTAACAATGATATATAGGCTCCATTAGACCAGCTGAATAACAGTTAAATATCTTTGCATCATAATATGCAACTTGGGCGCTGTCAGAGGAACAGATTGGCCCGATTATCAGGCTGCTGACTGAAGTAGCCCAAAAACCAGTTACAGCTAAGAAATGTATGTGTCAGTGTACAGCCTGTTATGGTTCAATGTAATTGTGTAAAGAAGACAATATTCCCTGAAAGCAGCCTCACACTGCATTCTGAAAGATTTCAACTAAATGACTGTGCCGGAGATAATTGAATGAATGAATGTGAGTAATAGGAAGGGATTTAACTACAAATGTCATCAACCATCCAGAAAGATGCCTCTAAGGAGCCTCACAAGCTCCTCTGTAAGAACGACTGACCCAATTGCAATATTTTTGGCAGAGGCATTTACACTTGTGACCATAATTCAGGAGGATATCATATTCCCTATCAGCCAACTTCCCAACTGTGCCTTTGGTAAGCAAAGCACTATTTGGTTAATTAATTTAAAATGAAGTTTCATTTCCTACCCAGCATATTCTTTAAACTCTCCTCACAGCCGACAATTAGATTTTAACCTAACTGTCAGTGAAGTTTCAATTTGTCTCCAGGAAATACAGTAATCATTCATTACAGCAAGATCCAACTTTCCATTCTATTGTGGCCAAGTTATTGGACAGTGTTCAGAAGAGTATACAGTATATCCCTCAGATTCATTACCAAGGTCTTGTAGCCAGCAAAGTGTCAAGGAAACATGAAACAATTTTATATTGAGCAGGGAAGCAGTGGTGTACTGGTATTAGCACTGGGTAAAATAATCCAGAAGACATAGGCTAATGCTCTGGGGATCTGGGTTCAAATCCCACCATGGCAGATGGTGAAATTTGAATTTGATTAAAAGCTGGGGTTAAATTTAGCTATAAAAACCCATCTATTTCATAACCAGGGCTGTTCCATCCCAGTCTTTCCTCAAGCACATCACTCTCTGCATTCATCAAGCTGCTCGTTTGTATCTGAGCCATTGCGTTTTGTAAGCGTGGATGGTGCTGTGTGATTGCTTTCCCTCCACAGAAGCAAGGGAGATCATTCTGAGGTAACAGACACATTTATCTGTTCTGGTATGATGTTGTGATTACAGAAGGATTAGTCATTTTCACGTAATTAGTCTGTCTGGACATATTGATGCAGCACTATAGGAAATAATATTGTACAGAGCATTTTGATTGCACATGTGTCTACTCAACAACCTAATCAACCCTGACTCCTTCAAAAGCTTTCCTTCTGTCAATGTCAAGACTATCACATTTTGTCTCAAAACTAAAGACAGGACATCCTAGAAAAAAATCTATCTTCTTTACTAAGTTTCAAACATGTTTTTTTTTCTTATGCTGTTGGCTACAGCTACTTTGTTTTAACCAAACCTGTTCTACCTGTTTGAATTCCTAGGGGTTTGGGTTTGAGAGAGGTTGGTGTTGATGGAGGCAGAAGAGGTGTGTTGGTGCCTGACACATTATAAACTTCCCTCTGCAGCACAAGGATTTACCAACAGTTTGAAATCCTGGGAATTTAAACTGGCAGGACAAGTTTAATAAGAAAGCAGCAGCAGCCAGCTGAGTGAGAGAGGGGTGGATCTAAGGCATTTACTCTCCGTACTATTTTTCTACTCATTCCTGGGACATGGGTATTACTGGCTGGCCAGCATTTATGGCCCATCCCTCATGCAACTACATTGCTGTGGCTCTAGAGTCACATGTAGGCCAAACCAGGTAAGGACAGCAGATTTCCTTCCCTAAAGGACATTAGGGATCCAGATAGAGTTTTCCAACAATCGAGAATGGTTTCATGGTCATCAGTAGATTCTTAATTCCAGATTTCTTTATTGAATTTAAATTCCACCATCTGCTGTGGGAGGATTCGAACCCAGGTCCCCAGAACATTAACTGAGCTTCTGGATTAATAGTCTAGCAATAATACCACCAGGCCATCGCCTCCCCTTCTCCTCCACTGCACCACCCTTCCCCCACCCCACACAGATACCTAGTGTTCACCTCCGGTCTGGTTGACCACCGGAACCCACCTTTGTCTGCCCTGAGGCCTTCAGTTGATTTGTCACATTGCTGGAAGAAAGGACAAACTTGTAGTTACATAATGTTTTCCATGTCCTCCCAAAGTGTTTTACAGCCAATGAAGTTCTGTTCAATTGTAGTTGCAATGCAAGGAACGTGGCAGCCAGTTTGTGCACACAGCAAGGTCCCCACAAATAGCAATGAAACAAAAGAACTTTAGGTGATGCCTGAGGGACTATGGGTGTCCAGGACATTGGGAGAAGTTTTCTTCCAATATGGGATATTTAATATCCACCTGACACGCTTTTCACCCAGAGCGTGAAGAACATTAACAATATTTACCTCAAGATTTAGCCTTTCTGGGTTCACTGGGTTTTCATTACCAATACAAAAACAGGTGTTCACTTCTAAAACACTCATTTCATTTCCAATATATCCAAATAAAAATTACAACACTCTGCTCTCAGCACCATGAGCTCTTTAAAAGTAAATGGTTGGTCCAGATCCTTGGCAACAGGCTGGGAGGCAGGAAAGGGAGGGTGAGTTGGGGGGGTGGGGGGGGGTGGCAGGGTGGTGGCCTACCACTTTGTGATGAGACCATTCAGTGAAACCTGACATCCTGCCAGGGGGCTGCAGAGAGGGGATTTTTATTGGGAACTCCACAGCCCATGGTAGGGCCTCCTGCAGCAACATCACCCCCCACCCTCAGCAATGCCTCACATCCCCCAATCGCTGGGCCCTGCCTGCCCCTGATCCTACACACTCCTTACCACCCTTTCTGAATGTCTGGCCCTTAATGCAAACTCATGCTGCAGTTGCAATCTCTGAACTGGCCATCGCTAGTGGTGGTGCTGCTGAGCCGCTGGCTCTTAGGTAGGTCACTCTCTATAACAGGGATGGCAGCCCCTGCTGGGAATAGACCTCCCTGGGTTCCGCTGCTGACTAAAGCAAGGTATTTGGCCTCAGAGGTGGGAATTCAGCCTCTGTGATAAACTTCAACCCCTGATTTTCCATTGGCAAATAGCAACCAATAGCCCAGAGCTACTGTGGCAAAAGGTCATACATTTATTTATTAGTGTCACAAGTAGACTTACATTACCACTACAATGAAGTTACTGTGAAAATCCCCTAGCAGAGAGGAAACAAACATTAAAACTGGAAGAAAGGGGATAAGGAAACAATGAAGATTCAACAGTAAGAAGAGGGAAAAAAAGGGAAGAGGAAAAAGAGAAATGATGGGGGAGGTAAGTGAAAAAAGGAAGGGATTGAATGAGGGGAAGGGGAGCATGAGGAAGATGCAAACAGGAGCAATAATGAGGGACTTGAAAAATAAAGGTTGCCACTGGATATTGTCATTCCACAGGGGCTGGCTGATAAAGTACAACACCCATGATATATCTGATAACAGGCGCTGCGAAGCCCTGACCCGGTTAGATTAGTTGTAGCTGTCACGGGAGCTGAGTTTTTTGTGTACACTCTACATAGTGTACTTTCACAGGAGTGCAGTAAAACCCGGGTTTACTCATGTCTCTCTGTCACACGTTGAACTGGTCTGCACGTGACTCTGTCCCACAATATGTCAGTGACACTTAGTGCCCTCTGAAGTAAATAAAAAAGAGTCTAGGCAAAATCAGTGATACAATCTGTGATGTAAATGCTTTATAATATTTTGTAAATGCAAAGTAACAAATATATTTGACCATGGAATTTGGATAAAATGGCATTTTCTGTATGGGGAATAAACAGCTATCCACACAGCATAGCCACTGTAATCCAGCTTGCTCCACATATCACCATACAGCGCAGAGGACCTTTTAGAGCCATAGCTTGCTTAATGGGAGAGAGAATGCAAATCCTGAATGTAATTACTTCAGGGTGTCTTCAGTTATCTTTCAATTCCTTATGTGATCTCCTCTTTCCATGACAACATGATGGGTAAGGTCAGCTATGAAGGGACAACGTCCTGAGGGTTACCGTTGACCAGAAACTGAACTGGATTGGCATACCGTGGCGACAAGAGCAGGTCAGAGACTAGGAATCCTGGGTGAGTAACTCCTGAGACTACAAAACCTGTCCGCCATCTACAAAGCACTAGTCAAGATTGTGATGGAATACTCTCCCCTTGCCTGGATGAGTGTACCTCCTACAACGCTCAAGAAGCTCAACACAATCCAGGACAAAGCAACCCGCTTGATCAGCACCACATCTACAAACATCCAGTCCCTCTATCACTGACACACAGTGGCAGCAGTGTGGACCAGCTACAAGATGCACTGCAGGAACACACCAAGGCTCCTTATACAGCACCTTTCAAACCCACAACCTGTAGCATCTAGAAGGACATGGGCAGCAGACACATGGCAACACTACCCACTGGAAATTCCCTTCCAAGCCACACACTATCCTGACTTGGAAATATTGCTATTCCTTCATTGTTGTTGGGTCAAAATCCTGGAACTTCCTCCCTAACAACAATGTTGGTTTATCTACACACATTGACTGCAGATGTTCAAGAAGGCAGCTCACCACCTTCTCGAGGGCAATTAGGGAGTTTGTGGCAAAGTGGTATCATCACTAGACTAGTAATTCAGAGACCCAGGGTAATACCCCAGGTAATACCCTGGGAACCTGGGTTCAAATCCAATCATGGCAGATGGTGAAATTTGAACTCAATAAAAATCTGGAATTAAAATAAAGTCTAATGATGACCAAGAAACTATTGCCGATTGTTGTAAAAACCCATCTGGTTCACTAATGTCCTTTAGGGAAGGAAATCTGCTAGCCTTACCTGGTCTGGCCTGCATGTGACTCCAGATCCACAGCAATGTGGTTGACTCTCAAATGCCCTCAGGGATGGGCAATAATGCCAGCCCAGCCAGCAATGCCCACACCCCATGAACAAAAAAAAATGCTGGCCCAGCCAGTGATGCCATCAACCCATAAATGAAGAAAAAAATCTTTGGAGCCCTTTGAAAACTCTATTGGCATCAAGCAGCTTTGCATCGTGACACTGCCACTCTTTGGAATATTCTTCTTTTTGCTGCTGTTATAAGCCTTCAGTTCAGCTATAGAGAGTGTCTACCGACATACCAGAATTAATGTAAAGCTATCACCTTGCCTGCCTGAGATCCGAGACAAAAGTGCGCCAAGTTCTCATTGGAGCTTTTCTCTCTGCTGACGATGCCATACTAGAAACTCCTTTTGGAGGAATACCTTCAGCGGCAAATGGACAGATTTCACATACCTGTTAGGAGTTCAGTTTGACCATCAACATCAGAAAAATAAATGCCATGGTCCAGAATGTTACCACACTGCCATCCATCAGCATTGTTAATGCGTTATTCACATATCTAAGCTCCACAATCACCAGCAATCTGTCGTTTGATGCTGAAATCAACACATGCATTGCTAAAATGTCAAGGAGACCTGGACACTATATGTCAGGGAGGAGAAAAGGCTGAACAGTTTTCACCTTCACTGTCTCGGATGTATATTTGATATCTCTTGATGGGATAAGGTCCTGGAGTGTGTTAATTCCATCAGCATAAGCTCATTAAGCCAACGACGTCTGCACTGGCTCGGCCATGTTCATCGGACAGATGAGGGCCGTATATCCAAAGACATTCAGGACGGTGAACTGGCCATTGGGTCACCACTTCCTGGGAGTCCATCCCTCTGCTACAAGAACACTTGCAAGCAAGATATGAAAATAAAAAAGTGACACGAACAACTGGGAGACAGTCACTGAAGGCCATGAGCTCTGGAGGCTGACTGTTTGGAAGGGCATTGGAAAAGGCAAGGAGATAGGGAAAGCTCAACTGGTTGAGGAGATGGCCCAGAGAAGACGGCGGCCAGGAAATCCTGCACATTCCCAGCTCTCTGTCCTCTCCGGCCGTAAATGCAACCGAGACTGCCATACCAGAGTGGGGCTCAATGAGCCACACCAGGCAATGCTCAACATCGAGTTGACCACCAAGGCACAAGCCATTGTCTCACAAGAGGGAAAGCTGTCAAAGAAAGAATACTTAATGGGAGACAGAAAGTAAAGCCAATATTTTACAACCTCGCTCGGGTGAGGTTCATAAAATCCCGCCGGAGGCCAACAGAAAATTCCGTTCTATGAGCCTCGCCCGCCCCGATTCCGGAGCGACATACCGGTAAAATTCCAGCCTAAGTCTTTCTTAAGGTCTGCCAAAGCACCAGGAAAAGAGGGTCCAGGAGCAGGGGTACAACATTAGAAGTGATTTCAGGAAGTATTTTCTTGCGCAGGGGGTGGTCAACAGCTGGAATTTATCGACAGAAAGAGTCATTGAAGCCTGGCCTCATTTAAGAATCAGCCTGAGATTAAATTGGGAAGATAAGGTTGGTATTCTAAAAACTTAAAAATCAAAAGTAGCTGAAAGGCCTCTTTCATTGGAACAGCGTGACGTTGTGGGAGGCCATTGTATCCTGTTCATCCTGGGCTTGCAGTGCAGTTTGTAACATGTATATTTCCCGTTATCTTAATAGACCAAGGATGCAAGTGATTAAACCTTTGCCCTCTACCGTGATTAAAGCAGAAGCTCCCCTTTGGATGGATGCTTTTCTGGTTAAATATAAAAAAAATGTGCAATGCATTTAAGCTAAAGAGGAATTAAATAATTATAAGCATGAACTTCTAATCCAACCAATTATGTATCAGTGAAAAAGCTGCTGGGACTGACCTACTTTTCATCTGCTATCTGCTAACTCAAAGAATTAATGTAGCTTGCTTGCTTTTTTGCTAATATTTGTATCAAGCCTTCCTCATTTAGTTGACTGTTAACTAGCTTTCCTTGACCTCCTCTACATAATTTGCTGAGGTTCATTAAGTTTGTTAATGCCTTCTGACGCAAGTAAAGATCATGCCACAGTCACATGATTCAAATATCCTGCCTGGTGCATAATGGAGCATAATGTTCAGTTCAGAACACACAGCGATTCTTAACCATTGGATTATGCAACATTGAACAGGAGGAGCAAAGATTCTAGAATATGCACTTGCATCTTAATCACCTCACTAAATGCTTGGCAATTTTCTTGTTCAATCGCTAACTTGGCTGTTAAGCTGAAGAGAGGAGGGAGGGGAAGGAAGGATGTGATGCACAAGGTGGAGTTTGGTCATGCTGCAAAAACGGCATTGAATTAGTCAAACCAGTAAAGAGCCTAAAGTTATACTGGGGAGGCCAGAGTCAGATGTTTTCAGCTGAAAAGCTGCTCTTGATTTTAGTGGCGACATTAACCACATTTCAGACAAACAGGCAGCCACTGAAATAGATAGAGGAATTTTAGAACATATTAAGTGCATCATGTGTATTAGTGTCCCATGATATAATTTCTGGACCGTCATTTCATGCTGAAAACAGCATTTGGCTATTGCTTGGGGAAACCATTTTGCGTTTTGTCAAATGCACAGCATAGATAGAGTAAGGTGATTAGAATGGGACAGCAGAACAACCAATCTGCTCTTCATTTCAACAATTATGAATATATATAAAGGAGAAAAAATATGATCCTGCAAGCCAACTCTGCATCCTTTTTGAAAGAAGTGATTTCCTGTAGTATGATGCCCAATCTAAGATTCTAGGACCACTTGCTGGCTTGGTCAGATGTGCCTCAAAGCCTTGTCCGTCACCCAGTGATCGAGCCCATATACCTGAGTCGGATGGCTGTGTGTTCAAGTCCCTCTCTAAGAGTCATAAGCACAAAATCTGGAATGATACCATTGATGTAGTGAGGGAACTTGGCACTCTCGGAATTGCTGCCTTTTGAAAGAAATGTTAAATCTCGACCTGTTTGCACTGTTAGGGGGCTGTAAAAGAAGGCACTGTTTTGAAGAAGAAATGTGAATCCTGGCTAATATTCATCCCTCATCCAAATCGATATGATGCTGGCTGAATTTCAAAAATATTCCTGACAAAAGGTCGTTGACCTGGGGTAAATTTTCCGGCGTGCCCGCCATAGGAATCGTCGCGGATTGGACAGGCAATTTGACGGACCATTGAAAGGTGCGTCAACCTCGAGCAGGAATTTCTGATCTCGGTGGGGAGGGGGGGCTGTGGGTAGGCAGAACCAGAAAGCCCAACCTCTGTCTCTCACTCCACAGATGCTGCCAGACCTGCTGAGTGTTTTCCGGCCTTTTGTCTTTTTACTTCTGGGTTCCAACATCCGCTGTATTCAGCCTTTGTTCAAAAGTACCTCACTGGCTGTCAAGTGGGAGGTCCTGAGGTCATGAAGGGTACTATATATTGCCAGATCCTTCCTCCATTCAGACACTTATATCCCAGTTAGAATCATAGAAGAATCATAGAATCCATGGTGCAGAAGGAGGCTATTCGGCCATCGAGCCTGCACCCACCACAATGCCACCCAATCCCCATCCCCGTAACCCCAAGCATTCACCCCACTAATTCCCCTGACACTAAGGGGCAATTTAGCATGGCCAATCAACCTAACCTGCACATCTTTAGATTGTGGGAGGAAACCGAAACACCCGAAGAAAACCCACACAGACACGGGGAGAACATGCAAACTCCACACAGACAGTGACGCGAGGCAGGAATTGAACTCAGGTCCCTGGCGCTGTGCGGCAGCAGTGCTAACAACTGTGCCACCCAGTTTGGGGGTTGCAGGTCTGCGGGGTTTGAATTATCCGTGTTGTGTGCCATTGCCTCCTCAGATTTACTACGTCACCATAGCGATGAATGGAGAGGGGACTAAATTGCACTAGACAAGATGTGCCTCTCTCCCATTCCGCCTGCAGCTCTCTTATTTTCCTTGAAGTAATTGAAACAGACATTTTTAAATAATATGTTTAGCTCTGACCATAGAATCTGTGCTTTATTTGATTGGCTGCAAAGAAGTGAAGTTTCTTGCCAGTCTGCACGAACTGCCCAGTCCCAAAGTTAATTTATTTGCAGGCCCACAGTGAAATGCTGAGCTGATTTTCTGAATGAAGATCTTTATAAGTTACTTGTGAGTTGTGCAACAAACTGACGCCCTCTCTAGTTACTGGGCCACTGAACAGTTCATTGATGGTACTTCCAGTGTTCAGTGGAAAGTTACAACGGTTGCAGCCTCATGCTTCCAGAATCTGAGGCTGTGTGCAATGACTCTAATCTCAATCAAAAAACAAACACAGAGGGGAAAGAAAGCACAATCTGCCTATCTCAAATAAATAAGTTGTCAGGCCAGGCAGCAGCAATGATAACATCCTCCCTCCATTCTTTCCCCCATTCTTGTGGATGTAAACTGAAGGTGAACTGGACCAAGGGGGGTTTGGTGGAGGGGGACAGTGTGAGCGTCAACTCCCCCTCCATCAGGACCAATTTGAAACCCTAAGCTACTTTAACTCCTGGGGCTCATTTACTTTCTACTGGTTTGCTGGTTTTCACTGGGCAGAGAGAGGAAGTTACAATTCATCCCCATGTTTCTGCCTATTATCTTCATGGAGAATTGCTTGACCAACCCTTTATTGTTTGATAGCAGATCTTCTTTCGGGGAGGTCTAGTGGTGCAGTGGATGGCATCTCTACATCTGGGCTAGAAACTCCATGTTCAAGTCCTGCTCCAGACCTTGATGGCCATGGAAGGTGCATTCGTAACGTGGCCAAACAGGTTGCTTTTCAGCCTGTAAGTTCTTCCAATACACTTGATGGCAGACAGAAAGACCAGGAGAATTTCCTGGTCATCTGTACTGCAAAAGGCAATGGCAACCCACTGCAGTACTTTTCCAAGTATGCTCAGAGGCCATTCCAATGGAAGTTCATGGCCACCAATGTCCTCTTAGGGCATGGTACCTGATGGGGCTTGGGGTGAAAAATCACCTGGGCAGAGCACATAAAGGAGTACCTTTATGTGCATCAGTGATAGATTCCAGTCAATTTTCTGTCTGCTAATTTGAGTATAGATAGGTGTACGCGTCTAAGTGTTTATTTTTCTTCCATTTGACCCACTCAGAGGATTATTTGCACCCAAACTCCAAAGAAGAAAGTCTATATCCAGCTGTGGTGATAAGAATCACATCCCCACACACCATTTGTTTCAGCGAATCCATAGAATCCTACAGTGCAGAAAGAGGCCGTTCAACCCATCAAGGCTGCACTGACCACAATCCCACCCAGGCCCTATCCCCATAACCCCATGCACTTACCCTAGCTAGTCCCCCTGACACTAAGGGGCAATTTAGCATGGCCAATCCACCTAACCTGCACATCTTTGGACTGTGGGAGGAAACCGGAGCACCCGAGGAAACCCACGCAGACACAGGAAGAATGTGCAAACTCCACACAGACAGTGACCCAAACCAGGAATCGAACCCGGGTCCCTGGCGCTGTGAGGCAGCAGTGCCACCCACTGTGCCACCATGTCCATTTGGTGCATGAATCTGCCATGCACTTGACGTCTTTTATCTCTTGTCCTGACACCAAACCAAAGAAGGTTCTCCAAACAGTTCTTTTCATGAATGTAATGAAAGAAAACTTCATCTGTTCATTACTTCTGGCAAAATTGTAGTCTATGGAAATGCTTACAGTATCATAGTGAACTGTAAATAGCAATTGTTGGCCCTGTGTATCATTTGAAGGTGCTTAATTAATAAGGCTGAATTATTCTATAACTAGTAAGACACCAATGTGTCTTACTAAATGTGTTATGATATTTACCCAGCAGAAAAGGAATAGTACGGAAATTTCAAGGTTGATAAATATTTAATGACCACCTTCTTAGCAGGTGCTAAAAGATGAAGATGTACTTTACTCCATGTTTACCAAGTGTGGTATACGAGCTATTCAAAGCACAGCTGGTTAACACCTATTGCACCATACCAGACATAATCTAGATCAGCAACTGTAAAGAGGGAAGTGGAAAGGAATCCAAGAAACCAAGAATCAGGAGCAAGAGTCGACCATTTGGCCTGTCAAACCTATTCCACCATTAAGTACAATCATGGCTGACCTTGATCATCAACTCCATTTTCCCGCCCACTCCCCATAATCCCTTGATTCCACAAGATTCCAAGAATTTGTCGATCCCAGCCCTTTTTTGAATTCATTTAGATATGTGGGCATTGCTGGCTAGGCCAGCATTTATTGCCCATCCCTTAAATGAATGGCCCAACAATGGACCAACCACAAGCCTCTCGGGTGGCGAATTACAAAGATTCACAACCGCTTGAGTAAAATAATTTCTCCTAATTTCAGTCCTAAATGCTCAGCCTCTTATCCTGAGAGTGTGCCCCAGCGTTTCAAAATCCCTTAAAACAGAAACAATCTCTCAGCGTCCACCCAATTCTTGGACTTTGGATTCCCTTCCACTTCCCTCTTTACAATTGCTGATCTAGATTATGTCTGGTATGGTGCAATAGGTGTTAACCAGCTGTGCTTTGAATAGCTCGTATACCACACTTGGTAAACATGGAGTAAAGTACATCTTCATCTTTTAGCAGCTGCTAAGAAGGTGGTCATTAAATATTTATTGAACTTGAAATTTCCACACTATTCCTTTTCCTTATCAGTTCCCTTCAGAATCCTGAATGTTTCAATGAAGCGCTATTGGGAATTGACTAGCATCCAATAGTTGGTTGAGTTTCCAGTCCTTCCGACCTATAAGACGGAAAGGGAAAGTTCCTTTGTTTTGGGCTGAACCATGATTTGGAACTGAGTGCCAGGACATCTATGATATAGAACCCAAAAGGGAAAATGGTGGAAAATCTCAGCAGGTCTGGCAGCATCTGTAAGGAGAGGAAAGAGCTGACATCTATGATATAGACTGAGTTCATGCTGCTGAAGAAAGCGATTCACAGCACTCATGCAATGAGCATGGCAGAAAGGGTGGGTTGTATGAATCACTGAGGGAAATGGTCAGAGATCACATGACAACAAACAAGAAGCCAACATCTTGACTCATCATTCATAAAAATACTCCTTCACTGACTCCTCATCAGAACCAGAAACTGGAACAGAAGCAAACGCCTTAATAGGTCAGATCAAAACAAACAAAAATTAAAATGTCAAAAACCTGAACTAAAAATAATAAACTGTCAAAGCACACAGCAGGTGTTTCCACGCTCTAGAAGTGAACAGACAGGCCAATATCTAAGAGCACAATCATCTTGAATGAATAGTAATGCAAAATAAGCAATTCCCATTTCACACTTTGCACAAACTGTGCTAATGCCTATTAGATATTACTGCCCCCAAGACAAATCTGACCCCCTGAGTTTTTACTGAAACCAGATGGGCATAAACCTAATCTTGGAAGCTGCAGGAATCTGTGGCAGTCTATTTATTACCAGCCATATTGTAGACAGTTTGAGAAAGTGCAAACCTGTACTGTGATCATTCAACATTTGCAAAATGGAAAGTTCTTTAACAAATAAGAATATGGCAATAAAACAGCACTTAGAAATATTACACAGAAATGCTCAATATTGTGAAACACAAATCATTGGCCTGAATTTTGTGTATGTCATGCATGGATAGCCGGCGAGTCCGGAAGCAGCCGCCATTTCCATTTTCAACGCTAGCTGGCCAATTAAGGGACAGCCTGTGTGAAACGTGACTGGATATTGGCACAGTGCTGCCAGCAGATGCAGGAGCATGACTGGCATCAGGCCCAAAGGGGACCCAGTGGAGCATTTAAATTCAGTAGAGGCAGCTCTCTGCCATGGTGGGCACTTTAACCTGGACACCCCAGAAACTACTCTGGGTCTTAGATTACAAGTTGATTGACAATACCATCTCTCATCCATCTCCTGTCTATAGATCCACCTGTAAAGTCTTTGTCTGAGGCATGTGGAACTTAAAGTTTAAAGTTTATTTATTAGTGTCGCTTACATTAACACCGCAATGAAGTTACTGTGAAAATCCCCGAGTCGCCACGCTCCAGCACCTGTCCGGGTACACTGAGGGAGAATTTAGCATGGCCAATGTACCTAACCAGCACATCTTTCAGACTGTGGGAGGAAACATGGAGCACCCGAAGGAAACCCACACAGACACGGGGAGAATGTGCAGATGCTGCACAGACAGTGGCCCAAGCTAGGAATTGAACCTGGGTCCCTGGCACTGTGAGGTAGTAGTGTTAACCACTGTGCCACCGTGCCGCCTGCCTCAGTATCCTCATCCTCAAGTGGATCTGTCTTTGCCAGTGCAAGGTTATGCAGGGGGCAGCAGACCACAATAGAACATAGAACATAGAACATAGAACATAGAACATTACAGCGCAGAACAGGCCCTTCGGCCCACGATGTTGCACCGACCAGTTAAAAAAAAAAAAAAAAAAAAAAAAACTGTGACCCTCCAACCTAAACCAATTTCTTTTCGTCCATGAACCTATCTACGGATGATAAGCGACACTCTCTCTGGAGAATACTGCAGGGTATCTCTCCAGAATGGTCAGTGCAGCAGAATATCATCTTCACTAGCCCTATTGTCCTGTCAACCACCACCTTTGTGGAAGCACATCTCCAATTGTACTTCTGTATCTCTATTCTAGGGTGCCAGAGTGGTGTCATGAACCAACTTTCAAATGGTTATCCTTTATCACCCAGCAACCAACCATCCAGCCGAGCTGGAACCATGACCTGCCACGGCAGCTGGGAGTGTTGCAGAATGTATACATCATGGGAGCAGCCCTGGTATTTTGCACAGACTTGAAGAATCTGGGTCCTGTGGCCACACATTATCTGCACATTCATGGAGTGGTAACCCTTCCTATTTACAAAGGCACCCTGCTGACCCGCTGCACCTAGGTGGCTACATGAGTACAGTCTGTGGCACTCTGGATACAGGGAAGCCAGGAATAGTTGCGAAGCCTCTGGCTCACTCAGACTGACTGACTTGATCCAGCTGGCAATGAATAAATGTGCGGACACGTCTGAACAGAGCGTCAGTTATCTTAGAATCCCTACAGCACAGAAAGAGGCCATTCGGCCCATCGAGTCTGCACCGACCACAATCCCACCCAGGCCCTATCCCCATATCCCTACATATTTACCCACTAATCCCTCTAACCTGCCCAATGAGGTTATGAGCGTGATGCATCTATGGACAGCAGATTGGAACACTCCACACAGATCCCCAACTGTCCCCTGGAATGATCTGGATGCATAAAAATCGAGGGCTACTGTGATCTTCAGATCTAATGGCATTGGATGCCAATCTGCACCTGCTAACCTGGAAGTGATCCCTGGCCCAATCATCTAGCACAATGATGTCATGGTGTCCCTAGAGAGGCGGAGCCTCCTGCAGCTTGGACATGTTGAGTTAGCTGGATCACTGCCTCTACACTGGGGCAGCCGGACAGTGGCATCTTCTGTGGTGCCATCCACCTTGCTCTCCCTGCTGGCCCTGCATCCGCAATGCCTGTGCCTCTCCTCCCATACGTCTCTGCTTGTGACACTGCCCGTGGACAGATCCCTGGCCTCCTCTTCCATCTACCCCTCCCTTCCTCTTCAGAGGAGGATCCTCCAGTGGAGTACACCATCCTTATCTGCTGAAATGCAGATGGCACTGATCCGTGCACTGAAGGCTGCAAAGGACAGAAATGCTCCAACTGAGTTGGCAAAACAAAAAAGAGTCCTCAGAACAAGGTGAACAAAGCAAATGCCATTGACCTGAAAGTGAACTGAACTAACCATATAAATACAATGGCTACCAGAGTAGGTCAGACGTTAGCAGTCCTGTGGTGAGTAACTGACCTCCTGACACCCCAAGGCCTGTCCACTATCTACAAGGCACAAGTCAGGAGTGTGATGGAATACTCTCCACTTGTGCAGCTCCAACAACACTCTACACCATCCAGGACAAGGCAGCCCACTTGGTTGCTACTACCCCTGACACAAACATTCAATCCCTCCTCCACCAACAAACAGTGACAGCAGAGTATAACATCTACAAGAACTCACCAAGGTTCCTGAGGCAGCACCTTCCAAACACATGACAACTACCATCTAGAAGTACAAGGACAGCAGATACATGGGAACACCCCACCTGGAGGTTCCCCTCCAAGTCACATACCATTCTGACTTGGAAATATATCTCTGTTCCATCACTGTCGCTGGGTCAAAATCTTGGAACTCCCTCCCTAACAGCATTGTGGTTGTACCCACACCACATCGACTTCAGCGATTCAAGAAGGCAGCTCACCAGCACCTTCTGAAGGGCAATTAGGGGTGGACAATGAGGGCCACATTCCGTGAATGAATTTTAAAAAAAGAAAACCGAGGAAAAGGTCTGAAATCTCAAAACTAAAGCACCAGCAAACTCTCACCTGAGCTCCTAACAACTCAGACAGCCAATGCTTCATCCCACCTTTATCCTACCGTTGGTGGAGAAAAGTGGAAAACAGTGATGGCCACCCTGCCCGTGTTGCTTGTGCACCCACCTAAAGATCGCACGGGCAACGTAACATTCCAGTTAATTACCCTTTTAATTGCCTTCACTGGCTGATTAAATGTCAGCGACTCCCAGGGCTGTGACTGAAATATCACACGAGCACACACCCCAAAGTCTTAGGCAATTTCAGATTCCATGCTGCTTTAACATTGTCAAATTCTGGCCATTAAGTCTGTAAGAAATAGCAGTGACTCATAATAAAGCATTGAAACCACAATGGAAATTTTGTTATGACCCTCAACATGGCCAAGACTATAAAACCAGTCAACAGAACAAAATTGAACTGAAGGAATTAATCAACAGATGCATTGGATTAACGCTTACACATTTTTCCATCAGTTGGTTCCATTGAAAGGTTATATGTCTGGTTATTTGGAGTGGCATTAAGCCATTTCTGTTGCCAGATGAATTCATCGAATCGTAGAATCCGTGCAGTGCAGAAGGAGGCTATTCGGCCCATTGGGTCTGCGCTGATCACAATCCCACCTGGGCCCTATTCCCATGCATTTACCCTAGTGAGTCCCCCTGACACTAAGTGGCAATTTAGCCAATCCACCTAACCTGCACTTCTTTGGACTATGGGAGGAATGATGTGGAGATGCCGGCGTTGGACTGGGGTGAATACAGTAAGAGTTTTGACAACACTAGATTAAAGTCCAACAGGTTTATTTGGTAGCAAATACCATTAGCTTTCGGAGCGCTGCTCCTTCGTCAGATGGAGTGGAGATCTGCTCTCAAACAGGGCACAGAGACACCAGATTTCCACTCCATCTGACGAAGGAGCAGTGCTCCGAAAGCTAATGGTATTTGCCACCAAATAAACCTGTTGGACTTTAATCTAGTGTTGTCAAAACTCTTGCTATGGGAGGAAACCAGAGCACCCTGAGGAGACCCACGCAGACACGGAGAGAATGTACAAACTCCAATTCTATTGCATTCGCCATTCTGAACAGAATTATACATTTTCTTATTACGGGTTACAGAAAATTAATTTCTGTTTTCCATATTTTTTAATGTTTTTTTAAACCAAGGGGTGGAATTTTCTGCTTTTTTTTTCGAAGTGGTGGCTCAGGTGGGAAAAGCGGAGTGCAGCTTTCTGGCTACACAGCTGACTTTGCTCGCCATGTTGTCCAGCACTGAGAGAAAAATAAATGCTGGAGGCATGTCCCACGCCATCCTGCTGGTGGCCTGCCCATCGGCAATGCCGGCTTTCCAGAGATCAGGATCATTAAAACACAGAACCTCCCGCCATGGACACAAAGAACGGCACCCCCCGCCTCACACAAATGGGAAGTCCCCCCCCCACCCCACTATGGGGTACAGGGAACCATGCCTCCCCAGAGGGTAGTGCCAGGGCACTGCCAGGGTACTGCCTGGGCATGTCCCTCTATCCCTGGGGTTGTACTTACTTACCTAAAGTTTTAAAGTTTAAAGTTTATTTATTAGTGTCACAAGTTGGCTTACATTAACACTGCAATGAAGCTACTGTGAAAATTTCCAAGTCGCGGCACTCTAGCGCCTGTTCGGGTACACTGAGGGAGAATTTAGCATGGCCAATGCACCTAACCATGGTGGCACAGTGGTTAGCACTGCTGCCTCACAGCACCAGGGACCCGGGTTTGATTCCTGGCTTGAGTCACTGTGTGCAGTCTGCACATTCTCTACGCCATCTGCGTGGGTTTCCTTCGGGTGCTCCGGTTTCCTCCCACAGTCTGAAAGACGTGCTGGTTAGGTGCATTGACCTGAATAGGTACTGGAGTATGGCAACTCGGGGAATTTCACAGTAGCTTCATTGCAGCGTTAATGTAAGACTTACTTGTGACTAATAAACTTTTTAACCAGCACGTCTTTCAGACTATGGGCCCTCAGTGTGGTCTCTTCGACTGACTCATGTTGCTCCAGGCCTGTTGTAAACATCGCCGATGGGAATTCCAAATGTCGGGGAGCAACACAGTGGGGAAGCCTGCTTTCAATGAGATGGGATTTAAATGAGGTTCCCAGCCTTCTTGGGTGGGAACCTCATTACGTCAATGCCAGGAGTGTTAACAATCGTGTCACAAGATCACGACAGTGAGATTCAGATCTTTGGCCTCTTGAGGGATTTTGCACCCATATCACTGCGAGTGCAAAATCCCAGACCAAATGTTCATTACATGTATAAAATTTAATTTTTATGTTTACTTCAGTTCTGTATTTTGCACTGTTTAATCATTGCTGTAAATTATCGGAGAGAATATACGGAGTAATTGAACTTGGTTGAAGCAAAAGTAATGACACCTCTGATTTGGAAAATGTCAGCAACTATATAAAAGGTATTCTCTTTGTATGACCGACAGTGAAGGGTTAAGAAATCCCATCCATACAGATCCATGAGAGAGAGAGAATACCTTGAATTTTTAGTAGACTTAATGTGCAGTAATGCAAGAGAATAATTACTAGTTAGGCTTCTGTAGAATCCTGATGGATTAAGTTTATAAAAAATATATAATTGTGTTATCTTTTTCAAAAAGTATAATTTATAACTTAAAAGGATATTAAATATATGGTTAGTCAGCTCATTCCAATTTTTTTCAATATACAGCAGACTCAGACTATGTGGGTTGGACATTATATTTACCAATTATACCACAGTTAGATTTAACCATTGCTCGAGAGCAGACTCCTTCCCAGTGCTGCTGCCCGCCCAGAAGTTTGTAGCCAAACCTGGCATCTTTGGAAAATGAACCGAACACTACATCACACATAAAACTCCGTTGGTGCAATATCTTTACAATTGTATTCACCAGTTGGCTGTCGCTGTCACAGTGCCAGGCTCAGGAGCTGGGAATTGGAAACAAGGCTGTAATCCAGCAGTATGCTGGACCCACAGCACCTCCTGTGGGCTGTTAATGATTTTGCACCCTCATTGTGCCTGGAAGAGGGACAACATTGAGAGTTGTTCGTTTGCTATTTTTCTGCACATATGCAAATGCTGAGGGGGGCAATCGTATCGGCTCGTCCTGCCAGTTGATCAGCATGGTGAGTTGGTAAGATTGGGCGAAAGACAAAAAATCGGGTGCGTGTCCCCAATTTCTCACCTCTCGCGATGTTACCGACCCCGCTCTGCCAGCCCAGTGAAATTGGCTTTCTTGTATTCATTTAATTAATGAGTCCTGAACGCAGCCATTGCCCTTACCTGTTCACCTGCCGAGGTTCTCACCAGCAAGGATCACTTATGGTCCCTACCAACAGGGACCTGAGATGATGGCCTCGCCAGTGGGATCAGAGGCCATTGAAGCGCCCCGGGTGGACAGGGGCAGGGCCTGGCAGTGCTCCTTGGGAGTAGGCCTTTCGGCCCCTCACACCTGCTCCACCATTCGATAAGATCATGGCTGAATTGGTCATGTCCTCAACTCCACTTGCCTCTCGGAGCCTGTAACCCCTGATTCCATATATTATAAAATATGTATCCAACTCTGCCTTCAATATATTCAATGACCCAGCTTCCATTTCTTTCTGGGGAAGAGAATCTCACAGGCTAATGACATCTGGGAGAAAACAATTCTCCTCATCACCATCTTAATTGGGAAATCTCTTATTTTTAAACTCTGTCCCCTCGTTCTAGTCGTCTCCAACAAATGGAAACATCCTCCTGGTATCCTCCTTCTCAGGTCCCCATGGGATCTTATATGTTTCAATTAGATCACCCCTCATTCTTCTAAATTCTAAGGGGTATAGGCCCGATCTGTTCTTTAGATAAGCTCAGGTCCCAGATATGAGTCTAGTGAACCTCCTTTGAACTGCTTCTAAAGCAATTGTACCAGTTGCAGTAAAACTTCCTTATTTTTATCTTCCATTCCTCTTGCCATAAACATTAACATTCCCTTTACCTTCCTAATCACTTGCTGTACCTATGTACTAGCATTTTGTGATTCATGTACCAGGACACCCAGATCCCTCTATACCACAAGTTCTGCAATCCCTCTCCATGTCCGTACTATATCACTTCTCTATTCTTCCTGCCAAAGTGGACAAGTTCACATTTTACCACATTATACTCCATCTGCCAAATTTCTGCCCACTCATTTAACCTATTTGTATCTCTTTTTATATTCTTCATGTCCTCTTGACAACTTGCTTTCCTACCTATCTCGGTGTCATCAGCAAATTTAGCCACCGTACATTCAGCCCCTTCCCACCCCAGTTATTTATATAGATTGCAAATTATTGAGGCCTCAGCACTGATCCCTGTGGTACTCCACTAGTTACAGCTTGCCAACCTGAAAATATATCCCTTATTCCTGCTTCCTTGTTAGCTAGCCAATCCTTTATCCATGCTGATATGTTACCCTCTACACCGTGAGCTCTTATTTTGTATGGTAACCTTTGATGCGACACCTTGTCAAATGCCTTTTGGAAATCCAAGTACACATAGCCAAAATTTTATGTTGCTTGGGTGGGTGCTTGGAAGGACATGAAATCGCATGAAAAGACGTTGGGCACTTGTGCGATATTTTGGTTGGTAGGTTCTGCAAGAGTTGGAAGCTATTGACAACACTTCAATTAAGCTTTACCACAATCTCCCAAATAGAGCTGGAAATTATTATGGACTACACGGAGAAGCAACTCCACAGTTTGCCCACTCAACTCTATGTTGACCATGATGTAACCATTTAACAGCACAATCTCTTCCATGTATGCCCTTATAATCACATCAGCTGGGTTTAAAGGAAGCTGCTACAGCTGTTGTTGGTATGTGGTTTCTGGAATTAAACAGCACCAATATCAACCTCCATCCTAATAGGTTGTCCACTTAACTTTAGAATCATCCAGAATCTATGTCACGTACCCTGTATGGATAAGACATTCAGTTAGTACTCTTCATCATATTTCTGGACATTCTCTTCTTCACAGTCATAATTCTTTTCTTCCATGTTGTAAATTCTTTTCATAGAAGGCAACTTGTTCTTTTTGAAGGTACCCAGATTCTTCGTCTGAATATTTTTCTCAGGGGAAGCTGATCCAGCCCAACAAACCTTTGCAATGTGACCCATTTTGCCACAACTCTTGCATTGACTATCCTTGTTCCAGCATTCACTTGCTGAATGGCTCATTTTGGCACATCTGTGACATGCTTGTTGCTGTTTTGATTTCTTGTGGGCAGTTCCCAACTTGTGGATCTTCATTCCTGCAACAAATTTAGCAGCCAGTTCCATCGACACTGTGGTTTCTACTGCTTTCTTTAAAGTCAAAACACTTTCAGTAAACAATTTGTTTTGGTTAGCCTCATCCTGGAGACTCCAAACTAGATTGTCGCTAATCTTCTCACAATTCATCAAACTCGCAAAGTTCCGTCAGCCTTTGTAAAGTTGCCACAAACAGAGAAATGCACTCACCTTCCATTTGAATCCTTCGGTGGAACCTGTAACATTTAACGATGATCAGTGGCTTTGGAGAGTAATGCTCTTCAAGGATCTTTCTCAAGTCATCATAAGTTTTGACTCCTGGCTTTTCTGGATGAACCAAGCTCCAGAGCAAATTCAAGGTTTTACTTCCTATTGTACTGAGAAATGCTGGTACTACCAAATCATTTGCAATTTTATCCACTTGAACAAAGTATTGAAACTGTTTTGCGTAAAAACTCCATGATTTATTTTCTTCATTGAAAGGACCCATGGCACCAATTTGACCCTCCATTTTTCTTGCAGGCTCTAGTGACTCGAGACTACTTGGTTTTTTTTACCATCGTCCCAGTACTCTTCTTTGTATTCTGAAGACCATAACAATACCAGAAAAACGTCCCTTTTTTTCAAATATGCCAGATGCTGCCTGGATTCTCACCCATCTCTGATCAGAAAAACCCTCTCTTTTAAAATCACACAGAATTATCTTTTCTTACTTGGTCTTCCTGCACTGGCACTTCAATCTTGAATCCTATTGATGATTTTTGCCAGCCTTTTAATATTCGAAGTGTGAGGACCCACAATGTTTTCTTCTCCACTAAGGATCTTTTCTCAATACTCTCAATGAAACAAAATCCTGACTCATCACCAAATTTATTTTTGTAATGTCCCAACTCTGTTAAAAGTCATGGGTTTTAACAAAAAGAAAAGATGTGTTTGCATCCGTAGATTCAAAGTAAAACACAGCAGGTTTATTGAAAGATATGTTCTTGGCACAGAACAGAAAATGAAGCTATGACAGAAGCCTGTGAAACACCCCAATTATATCAATCATGTGACCAGTTTTTAAAGCAATCATGCAACCACTTAAATACATAGCAAAAGTGTTGTGCTATAACCTCCTTAATGATGGATTCTAGCAATTATTTCCTTCCAGATGTTCGGCTAATTGACCGATTGTTTCCTGCTTTCTATCCCCCTTTATTTAATAAATGTGTTACATTTGCTATTTTCCACTCCTATAGGATCCTTCCAGAATCACCACATTTTTGAAGATTATAACCAATGTATCTGCTACCTCCACAACCACTTCCTTTATGATGCTGGGATGTAGGCCATCTTGTCCTGTGAACTTATCAGCCTTTAGTTCTTCCAGTACCTTCTCCTTGTTGATGCCGCTTATTTTAAGTTCCTCCCTCCATTTCACCTCTTGATTTTCAAGTATTTTTTGGAAGTTTCCTAAGTCTTCTACAGTGAAGACAGACACAAAATACCTGCTAAATGCTTCTACAAATTCCTTGTTTTCCATCATCAGTTCCCCAGACTCACTCTTTAGAGGACCAAAGCTCACTTTAGTTAATCTTTTCCTTTTTAAATACTTGTAGAAACTCTGACTATTTTTATATTTCTAGTCTGTTTTCTCTTGGGTTATAATAACTCTAATTTCTCCTCTTTAGTCATTCTTTGCTTGTTCTTAAAATGCAAAATTCTATCATGTGATGACTGCTGTACCTGTAAGGAACGTATCTTAAACAGCTGAAATTCTGTAACTATGTGAGGAAATTATGTAGTTCCATAACTTTGTACTCCATCTACAGCAACGATGGACAAGGTCAGACATGTAGAATAATCTCCCAGTTAAAATTGTAACTATCATAGTCTTACCTTCTTATCACATAATTGCTTATCAATGCTTGTCATATGATCGGTATGTTTAGAATATGTGGTTGAACAGAATTACGATGAGATTATTGATTGACTCTGTCTAATTGCATACTACCAGGTCTCGAATAGCCTGTCCTCTAACTGGTGCTCTAAACAATTGTCCAAAAAACATGTTCTAGCCTACCTTTGCCAATCTGATCTGCCCAGTCTATATGGAGATTAAAAACACCCATGATTGTTGCAATACCTTCCTTATGTGCCCCCATTATTTCTTCCTGCAGACTCTGCCCTAAAGTGCAGCTATTGTTGGGGATCTGTGAACTGCTCCTGCCTTTTACTTTTTACCTTTTACCCCTTTTCTATTTCTTATCTCTACTCAAGCTGATTATACATCTTCAACTTTCAAGCCAAGATTGTCTCTCAGTACTGTACTAAAGTCATCTGTAATTAATATCATTTTCCCATTGGTTTTCATGAGGTTAAATACTCTTGAATATTCAGGTCCCAAAATTGGTCACCTTGCAACCATGTCTCTGTAATGGCTATCAGATCGTAAGTATTTATTTCTATCTGGGCTAACAATTCATCTAATTTGTTATGAATACAGAGTCTTTAATTCTGTCTTTTTACCATTTTTGTAAACTCTGGCCTAATCTGGTGAGGGAACCTTATAGAACATAGAACAGTACAGCACAGTCCAGGCCCTTCGGCCCTCGATGTTGTGCCGAGCTTTGTCCGAAACCAAGATCAAGCTATCCCACTCCCTATCATTCTGGTGCGCTCCATGTGCCTATCCAATTGAAAGCTTGAAAGTTCCTAAAGTGTCCGAGTCCACTATCACAGCAGGCAGTCCATTCCACACCCCAACCACTCTCTGAATAAAGAACCTACCTCATACATCCCTCCTCTATCTCCCACCATGAACCTTATGGTTATGCCCCCTAGTAATAGCTACATCCACCAGAGGAAATAGTCTCTGAGTCCCTTTTATCCTATCCCTTTACAATCTACCTCATTACTGATTTCCTCCAAATTAATCCATCTAAATGTTAGCCATAAGTCTTTCATCAAATGCTTTCTGAAAATCCATATATATGACATTTAATTTATATCTACCACCCCATTGACGCCATCAAATAATCTGTTGCATTAGTTGGAGCTAACTAACATTTCACGCAAAATGCTGACTGTTTTTTCAGCCAGAAGTAGAGTGAAATTTCCTTCTTTGTTCTTTGAGATTTCCAACATTACAGAAGCCAGTCTGCAACCAAATCAATTAGTGCAAGTGATACCAAGAAATGTGCACCCACACTGGTTACAGCATAGGTTATGGGCCCCAACGTCCTGGCTATAGTGATGAAGACTTGAGCTCTCGCTGCATGTGTGGCCATGCTATTTCAATACAGTTCTAACACTTGCATCTACCCAAAGTGGAAAAGTGCCCCCTTATGTTTGGATGTTTTGTCTAAGGATATGCTGTAAACCTTTTAGGATTGAGATGCAGAGAAATTTCTTCACCTAGAGGGCGTTGAGCCTGTGGAACTCACTACCACAGAAAGCAGTTGAGGCCAAAACATTGTATGTTTTCAAGAAGCAGTTAGATATGGCTCTTGGGCCGAAGGGGGTCAAAAGATATGGGGGTGGGGAGAGGGGTGGCAGGATCAGACTATTGAGTTGGATGATCAGCCATGATCAAAATGAACTCTTCTTGAGATGATCTCATAATCTCAATGTAGATCAGAGGCAAGAAACTCCTGTCAGTTAGAATCAAAGATCTTAAAGATACAAATGAGCACCTACATTGCACTTGACATGAAAGGACCAGCATATAGGAGTCAGATAGTGAGCTGAAAGGAAAGACTTGCATTTCAATAACACTTCTCACAATCAGCAATTTTCTCAAATTGCTTTACAGCCAATGAAGTCGTTGATCATCTTAGGGAGTCAAAAATGATCATTTCCATCATCTGGGCTGTTTGAAACGGTGCCAGGGGATTGGGAGGAAGGGGTAGCACTTCTGACAGGAAGACTTGCCGCAGCCAATGAAGTACTTTTAAAGTGTACTCACTGTTGTAATGTAGGAAACAGGGCAGCCCATTTACATACAGCAAGCTCCCATAAACAGCAACGTGATCATGACATGTTAATCTATTTTTGGAATGTTAACAAAGGGAAAATATTAGCCAGGAACCCGGGTAAGTCCCCTACATTTGTGTGGAAGAATGCTATGGGACCTTCTACATCCACCCAAGCAGTGTCTTCTTTTAACATCTCATTTGAAAGATGTTACTTCCAACAGTACAGCAACCCTTCAGCACTGCACTGGAGTGTCAGTCTCAATTTTTGCACTTAAGCCCAGGAGTGGGACTTGAAGTCAAAACTTTTGGAACACAGGGATGAGAGTACTATCCACTAAGCCATGGCTGGCACCTACCTGGTGAGAAGGCACTAAATTCTTGAATCAGGGAATTCTATGGCATTGAAAGAGACCATTTGACCCATCTGGTTCTTTGAAAGGGCTATCCAATGAATTCCCACTCTCTTGCTCTTACCCCATAGCCCTGAAAATGTCTCCCCTTCAAGCATTTATCTAGTTTGCAACTTATTAGTGAATCTGCTTCCTCAACCCTATCAAGCTATGTGTTCCAGATTATAACTCGAAGGCCAGAATTTTACCAGCACGCCCACCCCGATTCCGGGGGCGGGTGAGGCTCGGAGAACAGCATTCTTCATTGGCCTCGGGCAAAATCGTACGAACCTCAGGCGGACGTGCCGGCAAAATTCCGCCCGTTGTGTGATAAAAACACCTCATTCTGCCTCTGGCTCTTTGGTCAAATTTCTTAAATCTGTCTCCCCTGTTAACATGAGAAGTTTGTGAAAGGAAGCCCAAAATCTTGAGCCTCCATTTCGTTGGAGATACAATGTCAGATATAATAAGTTTTGAGAAGTGAGCGGTGAGCCAAAGATTTGCAGGCTGCTTTCCATCTATATCCTCGGCTTGAGTGAGTACAGGGAAAGCAGCAGCAGCAAGACACACAGGACCTTCTGAGCTGCTTAATGCCGGCTAATCTAGCTGTACTACAGAAAGTTACGCTTCCTCCCCCAGCTCCGGCCTGAATGCAAGCTTTCAGTGCACTGCAAATGAATTGATCAGCAGTTCCAGGCTTGGCTATGACACCCACCTCCGGTGTGGTTAAAACTCGCCATTACTCAGTGGCTAGACTGAAACATGAGGAATAGACCACGTGGGTGTGTGACTGCGTGCAACCAGAGCATTAGTCAGCATTGAGGAGGAAAAGGTAGAAACTTGTGTGAGAAATCTACCTGACAAAAAGATGTCTGAACAATAACTGCAAAAAAACAATTAAAGACATTCAATTAGTTGCTTCGACAGCCTGTTATGGTCAGCAGGATGACCCAATGCTGACTTCAGTGCTGATTCAAGCTGTGAAGGCTGGGTGATGTAACCTCTTGTCATGTTTTAACAAAAATAACTGCTACGATCAGCCTCAATGAAACAAGTTGCTCTTTTTTAAATACATTTACTCATCTTTCTAAGGGCTGTAATTATTTATTTTGGTGACAGGGCAGCACGGTGGCACAGTGGTTAGCACTGCTGCCTCACAGCACCAGGGACTCGGGTTCAATTCCAGCCTTGGGTCACTGTCTGTGTGGAGTTTTCATGTTCTCCTCATGTCTGCGTGGGTTTCCTTTGGGTGCTCTGGTTTCCTCCCACAGTGTAGGTTAGGTGGATTGACCATGCTAAATTGCCCCTTAGTGTTTCAAGATGTCTAGGTTAGATGGATTGGCCATGGTAAATGTGTGGAGTTATGGGAATAGGAGAGGATCTGGGTAATATAGTCAGTGCAGACTCGATGGGCTGGATGGCCTCCTACTGCACTGTAGGGATTGTATAATATACAATCAAAACCATTTGTCTCCAGCTGCAAACCACTTGGTAGCAAAAGGCCAACATTTGAAATTGACTATTTTTCAGCCTCACTTTGACTACTTCCCTAACAAAGCCAACTTGACTGGTTCAAAGAAATCCTACTTTGCCCCTCAATTTTGAATGTAAGGAGCAGCTTTAATTTTTTTAACAGCATTGCAATTTGCCTTGGGTTAATACTCCCTGATAGGTGTAAATGTATCAGACATACTCCAAATTGACTTAAGTGTGTTTTTTAATTCACAGAGCCCATGTACCATGATCCATTCGGTCTCCAAACATTTTCTCCTTAATTCTTAATCACAGTCCTAGTCCCTCACAGCGATGAGTGGAGCCATTGGCCTCAATCACACCAAATAAACAGTTTCTACCGACTGCAAGTCATCAGTCACTGGGCAATATCCCTGCAGATAACATCTCATTTAAAACGAACTTAAGGCATCCTATCCAGGCAAATAGTGGCTGCAGTCAGAATTGGAAATGTCTGTTTAGAAGTTGCTTCTTCTGATAGAAATTCAGCTGGCCTTTAATTATTTGGCTGGAGACCTTCTGTTTCTTGTTTTAATAAATTATAACATGAAGTGTTCTGTTCAGTGTCAATTTCTCTTCATCAGTTCAATACACCCTATTTACTGTCAACTTTCATTTATGTAAACATGAACCAGAATGTCTTTGTATAAAATATATGTATTTGATATGGTTCACGATGTCTGGTTTAATTGCCCAGTGAGAATTAAAGTGATTATCAGATGAGTTGCAAGAACATAATTGGGTTCACCTACTTTTTCCCATACAATCTCACATCTCCTCAGTGGAATTTCTAATCAGTCCGCAGCAGGAAAGCACTCTTCTATTAGCAGTGCACAATCATCAAATTCAACATGCTTCTTGCCTCATTCATTTATTTTAGTCTTCCAGGTTGTTTGTTGTTGCCGGTGTACCCTATTGATTAAACAGCCTGGCCGCGATCTCACCATTTCACCTCACTGGCCGATGGGCGGGGTGAGCCGGTAAGATCATGAGAAAGTCAAGAAATCAGGTTGGCACCCGACTTCTCACCTCTCGCAATCTTACTGGCACCGGATATCCAGAAAGATCAGTTCGGGCGCGAGGCTGATTGTAATATTTAAATCCAATCGTAATGCAGATTTAAATATTACAAGTGAGCCCGGGAGGAAATCATCTGGGCTCACTCGCCTCTGCGGACTCGCGGTGAAGGTTCTCACCGGCAAGGATCATGTATGGTCCCCATCAACCGGGACCTGAAGTGATGGCCTTACTGGTAGGACCAGAGGCCATTGAGGCCCTCCCGAATGGCCAGTGGTAGAGGGGAGTGTCAGCCTGGCACTGCCAGCCTGGCACCCTGGCATTGCCCACTGGGTACTGGACAGTGCCAAGGGGGCATGGCTTAATGGGGCAGGGCTGATGGGGAGGGGCCTGAGGAAGTGGGCCAATCGGGGGGACACGCTACATGGTCTGCAACAACGATCAGGAGGGACACACTACACACTCTGCAACCGGATACTGTCCGGTCCGTGTGCGGGGGAGGTGAGGGGGCTTTCGGCCACAAAGTCCCATGGTAGCAGGGGGCAATTGGTTCATCAACGAGTGGGGTGATTGGACGGTCCTTGCAGGGGGCTGTGTGGGCATGTGGGCAGGAAGGCGTGCGGGGGAGCAATCAGTCCCGGCAGCTGTGTGGGCGGGAATCAGCTGTGGAGGCCTGCGGTAGCTGGGGAAGGCTGTCACTGTCGCCCTCTGCGACTGTTTGCCAGCTTTCAGTGAGCTTCCCCCTCCCCCTGCTGGTGTAAATCCAATTTGCCCTCATTTTTTTGACAGTGAGGTAAGATTCCATTTTTAACTCACCCCAAAAAAACAGGGCAAATTTCTCCCATTTTCACGCTTGTTTGGCAATTAGAATGTTTCTGGTAAGATTGCCCCAGATTTATCATATTAGTGTCTCGTCCTTTTGCTTACTGTGGGCTTATCTGCTAGTGGGTTACCAATGAAATGTCACCTTAAGAGTAAAATAGAGAGACATTTTGTTAAAAGTTCATACAGGTCTGGATCATCCAGGTTTGAAATGTTGGCCACGATTCCTCCGTCATAACCTGCTAATTGTTTGGAGGGTTGAGCCGGGAGAATCACGTGTGCGCCGATTCATGGGATTCGTGTATGCATTCCGACGCACGTGCATCTCCCAGCGGCGGATATCTGGCACGGTTGGGACCGGCAGGAACAGCAGGTAGGTTATTTTAATCTTATTTGAATGTAACTATAATGTGATTATCGGGCCCAGGACTGAAGTCTCCGGGCCAATAGCATCTCCCACCCTGCCAGCACAATTTCACTCTGCCGGGGTTTAGAGGAGCTCCCCACTTTCGGGGAAATAGCGGGAGACCCCACTGGGGTAAAGGGGGGCAATCGGGGCCCAGAGTGGGTCACGTGGTGGGGGGTGGTGCCCCCTGGCATGGACACCCTGGCAGTGCCAGCCTGTGCCCCCTGGCACTGCCCAAGTGGCAAAGTGCCCATGTCCAGGAGGCATCTTAGCACTGCCCACTGGGCATCGGGCAGTGCCAAGAGGACGGGCCTGAGGGGCAGTGCCAAGGGGGTGGGACCTATGGGGCAGGGCTTAGGGGCGATCAGTGGGGATGGGGGATCCCGCTGCCACTCTGCATGGGGATCGGTCGGGACTGGAGGGAGGCCAGCGATTGGGGCGGGCTGGGGGGGGGGTGGGGGTCTGCCTCCCATGGGGGAGGGGTCTGCCTCCCATGGGGGGGGTCTGCCTCCCATAGGATGGGAGATGAGCCACGGTGGGGGGGGGGGGGGCATTCTTCACTGCTGGGGAGGGCTGGAGATCGGTGCGCTCCAGGCTGGGGGGTCATCAGTACTCACCTGAGAATGCTAATGGGGACTGCGATCAGGCCATGGGGGAGGGGGTGGACGGGCAGCATTACAGGGGTTCCGGGCTGGCCACGATTGAGCTGGCCAGCAAAAATAGCCGGCTTACAGTTTGGGGCCACCACGCAGAGTTCCGGAGCTGTCAGACTCTGGTGTGAATAGGCCCCGTCCCCCAAGCTTTTAATGATATTCACGATTGTGCCCTCTGCAGTGCACAGAGTGGGGAGATTCTAGTCTGAACTCCCACTGAAAAGCAATCATGGTTTACACCAGTTTTCCCACAAATTCAACAATTCGAACCTTTTTGGGAGAATCGTCCCCGTTAGCTCTTGTTCTCTATCCACGGATGCTGTCAGGCCTGTTGCAATTTTCCAGTATTCCCTCTTTTTGTTTGGAATATATGATGTATTTCCATCAATTTACACATTAACAGCTTTGACCAGCCATTAGAAACTCACACAATTGGGCAGGAGTGGTAAATAAACATTTGGGATTGGAATTCAAGACATCTGATGTTAAAGTGCAAAAGTGAGCGCTGAGAATCGGCTCCATTTTGCATTACCTGTGGGCCAGAGAGAGCAGGAATACACTGAAAACTCTCAGTCTCCCTCAGCCCTTCTAGAGGAATTTGTCATGGTGGCTTAAGACTAAACTTAAGCAATCTACGCCTATTACAACATATCCAGAAGATGTGATCAGTATCTGTCTGGAAAATTATGACTTAGCGTTCGGTGGTGGAGTCCTGGTCTGAAGGGAAGTAGGAGTCATCAGCAGGCTGTTTTTATTCAGCCTCAGCTATATAGAGAACTGTTATTATTGTCAAAGCTTGATTCGGGCCCTCTGAACACCAGTGATGTCATTTGCCTCAAAGAGAGGGAACGGAGCTATTGACTGGTGTAAAATATGCGTTGGTGGGCAGCAGAGTGGCACAGTGGTTAGCCACTGCCTCACAGCACCATGGATCCAGGTTTAATTCTGGCCTCGGATGATTATCTGTGTGAAATTTGCACATTCTCCTCGTGTCTGCATGGGTTTCCTCTGGGTGCTCCGGTTTCCTCCCACAGTCCAAAAAGGTGCGGATTAGGTGGATTGGCCATGCTAAATTGCCCCTTAGTGTCAGGGGTACTAGCTTGGGTAAATGCATGGGTTTATGGGGATAGGGTCTGGGTGGGATTGTGGTCGGTGCAGACTCAATGGGCCAAATGGCCTCCTTCTGCACTGTTGGATTCTATGGTGTTAATGATGGGATGTGTTGCTGATGTAAAATCAGGCACATTTTGGCTCCTTAAGGATTTATTTGATTTGCTGATGCACCAAAGTAGGGAATGTCTGGTAACATGTTGGAATCCCAGAAGTCTTGATGCAGTCCCTTGATGGTGGGTGGTTTGTATGCAGAGCTGAGGGTCTGATGGTGGAAGAGCGTGGGGGAAGGGGAGTCACCACTGGTCTCTCTCTCTGGCCCATAAGTAGTGTCGTGAAGGCATTCACCCTCGCTGTGAGGCTGTCCTCACTGCAGCTTTTAAAGCAGGTTAAAATCTGATGTGTTCATTGACATTTTTTTACATTTATTCTTTCATAGGATGTCGGGGGTCACTGACGAGGCCAACATTTGTTGCCCATCCCTAATTGCCCTTGAACTGAGTGACTTGCCAGGTTATATCAGAGGGCGGTTCAGAGTCAACCACATTGCTGTGGTTTTGGAGTCAAATGTAGGCCAGACCAGGTAAGGATGGCAGACTTCCTTCCCTAAAGTACATTAGTGAACCAGATGAGTTTTTATGATGATTAATGATAGTTTCATGGTCACCATGACACTAGTTTTCATTTCCAGATTTTATTCCAAGTTTCTCTCTCGGGAGGAAGTCGCGCCTTAGAGAGTTGCCGGCCAATCAGATTGGCTGGTAGCTCTCCAATCCCTGCAGTGACAAGAGCTATAGTGTACAGAAGAGGAATTACATGAGGATGCCTGTGACCAGCCACCAGAGGCCAAGGTAAGTTCATGCCATTGCAGGACAGGGAGGCATGGGAAAGTTTCAGGGGAACGTAAAGAGAGCAATCGCATTCTTGGGAAGAAACCAGATGGGGGTGTTGGGTGGAGGTCCAGAGGCTACTGGACCATAGGGGAGTTGGGAGAGTGGGGGGGGGGGGGGGGGGGAGGTGGAGCAACTTCAGAAGGGGACACCTGATATAGAGGGACCCACTTCCCACCTGGGATTTAAGTCCATTGATTTTTGGGCTTCCGTCATGCAAGGACAATCATCCTGCCAGCCTAAAAGTTGAGACTGGACAGGAAGCAGCCCTTAAGTGATCATTTCGGGCACTCATTTGGGGCAAGGGCAGGAGTCCCATCCAAGACCTTGCCCCCCCCCCCCCGCTCCCCCCCAGCATAAAATCCCTGTGTGGTAAGGGCGGGCAGGAACCCAGAGGGAAACCCCGTCCTTCAATTTCACCCTTCCTCCCACCACTGGGGAAGTGTGGAACTCTGGCCATGGCTCCAAAAATCTGCAATTATCTATCATATAACTGAGTCCACATACAACGGCACTCCCAACGAAAGTGGCTTATTTGACCTTTCTGCTATTTCTGCCCTTGGTTTTAATTAAACAATGGAAATGCCTTTCTCAAAAGTTTATTATCTGCGGCAGGGTGACACAAGTTGTTAGCACTGCTGTCTCACAATGGACCCGGATTCGATTCCCGGCTTGGGTCACTGTCTGTGTGGAGTTTGCAAGTTCTCCCTGTGTCTGCGTGGATTTCCTCCGGTTGCTCCGGTTTCCTCCCTCAGTCTAAAGATGTGCGGGCTAGGTTGATTGGCCATGCTGAATTGCCACTTCGTGTCAGGGGGACTGGTAGGGTAAATAAGTGGAGCTATGGGGATAGGGCGTAGGTGGGATTGTGGTTGGTGCAGACTCGATGGGCTGTGATTCTGGGTAGTTGAAGTGTCCAAACATGCTCAATTCATTAAAATGGCGCTGAGTGGTACCACAATGACAAGGCCTTTGTACACAATTCATTACCAAAAAACATAACATTCGCGACATAGCAGGGAAATGGTGGAACAGATCCTGTTACTCCTCGTTGCTCCTAGAGATACAAACAGCTGCAGGAAACCAGAACAACCAGCAAGTGTGCCTGAAAGAGAACTGTCACTCCTGCGTCAGCTCAGCATCCCAGCTCTGACGAAGGGTCATCCAGATTCGAAACGCTGGCTCTATTCTCTCATCACAGATGCTGTCAGAGCTGCTGAGATTTTCCAACATTTTCAGTTTTTGTTTCAGATTCCCACTTGGTCAGTTTACAAAGAAGTCATGTCATTCCCTCTCAGTTTCAGAGATAATTAGCATTACTATTTTGTAGTCATATGATTGGCTCGAAAACAGTCCTGGGAGGAAGGAACAGAGTAAGAGTTTTAACAACACCAGGTTAAAGTCCAACAGGTTTATTTGGTAGCAAGTGCCATAATGGCATTTGCTACCAAATAAACCTGCTGGACTTTAACCTGGTGTTGTTAAAACTCTTACTGTGTTTACCCCAGTCCAACGCCGGCATCTCCACATCAGGAAGGAACAGACCACTAGTTAAACTCAAGTCAATTCTTTAATTCGGATATTTGAGTTTGAACAAGTCAAATCTAAGAATGATTTGTGTGGTCACAGACTGCCTGTATTGCTGCAGATTTGCCACTTCACATGACATGTTAAAGACTCAGCGACCAACGGGGAAATTATTTTATTTGTTATTTTATTACAAGTACACTGCAACTATTTATTTTTACGCCCGCAGATAGCTTTCAAGTGTTCTTGAATGTTATGCCGAGATGCAGAAAGCCACCCCAACAATGTGCCTTACCCCCAAAACTCAAAAGCAGGGCCAACTCCACCTCATCTCTTCCCCAGCCCATGATAAAGCTTCATTTCTCTCTCTCAGCTGCCATTCAGAGTGAGACGATCCAATTTGTTCCAATTTAGGTTGTCGTTTGACATCACAATAATTTGGATTAACCTGGCCAAACTGATTTTCCCTCACATCCCTTACAACTTCCAGACATGGAGCAAAAGTGTGAGTAAGCAAGAAAAAGAGAGAGAGAGACAAGACTTTAGCTCCGGTAAGTTTCAAACCAGGTCCAGATGTGGAAAGGCAAATTGCTAGCCCAATGCAACATCTTGTCTACTCATCCACGACATGTATTAACAGTACTGCGTGTAATCAGAGCAAGCCCTGTTTGTATTGTTAGGCATGATGTGGAGATGCCAGCGTTGGACTGGGGTAAACATAGTAAGAGTTTTAACAACACCAGGTTAAAGTCCAACAGGTTTATTTGGTAGCAAATGCTATTAGCTTTCGGAGCGTTGCTCCTTCGTCAGATGGAGTGGAAATCTGCTCACAAACAAGGCACACAGAGACACAAAATCAAGTTACAGAATACTGATTAGAATGCGAATCTTTACAGCTAATCAAGTCTTAAAGATACAGACAATGTGAGTGGAGGGAACATTAGGCACAGGTTAAATCTGACGAAGGAGCAGGGCTCCAAAAGCTAATGGCATTTGCTACCAAATAAACCTGTTGGACTTTAACCTGGTGTTGTTAAAACTCTTACTGTATTGTTAGGCACAGACATGGGCAACTTCCAGTTACAGCTGAGAAATGCAATCAGAGATAGTATTTTTTTTATTCATTCAAGGGATGTAGGCTACGATGGCTGGGCCAACATTTATTGTCCATCTCGAGTTGCCCGTGAGAAGGTGGTGGTGAGCTGCCTTCTTGAATCACTGCAATCCATGTGGTGTAGGTACACCTACAGTGCTGTTAGGATGGGAGTTCTGAGATTTTGATGCAGCGACAGTGAAGAAATAATGGTTTAGCTCCAAGTCAGGATAGTGAGTGGCTTGGAGGGAAACTCACAGGTGGTGATGTCCCCATGCACCTGCTGCTCTTGTCCTTCTAGACGGTAACAGTTGTGGATTTGGAACGTGTTGCCTAAGGAGCCTTGGTGAGTTACCGCAGTATATTTTATAGATGGAACGCACTGCTGCTACTGTGCATTGGTAGTGGACAGAGTGTAATGTGTGTGGACGGAGCACCAATCAAGCGACTGATCTGCTGAGCATTTCCAGCTCTTTCTGTTTTATTTCAGATTTCCAACATTGGACAGTATTTTGCTTTTGAAATGTTTGAATTGGACAGAGAAATCCAAATCACGTTGGGGTCTTCTAATTGATCTCACTGCCCGAGAATTTTCTGGGGTTCCCATTTCTAACCGTCACCCAATGACCTTGTTGGAAAGTGCACATGTTTGGATGTTAGAATCGGTCTTGCCTGGTCAGTGATGAAGCAACAACACTTGCCATTAATCTCAAAGAAAGCTGTCCTTAAAGATCATGTGGCAAAGACTTCCTCCTTTCCGCAGTTCCGCACACTGATGCGAAGTCAAAAGGATCGACAAGCACCCAGCCAAAGTGATGCCAGCAAGCAGTCAATCACAGTGTCATATTCACACGCCAGGGAACCAGGAAATTCAAATTGCTAAATCTCATCACTTTCAATCTAAAATTTCAGACAGCAGAATAAACTTTTCTGATTGGATTGAAATAAAAGCTAGATTAAAAAATTAGCTTTGAGACAAATGTTTTAAAAATAAGTAGAATTTTTCTTATCACAATGGAGCACTTCAACAGTCTGCAGATACAGGGCCAGTGAGGGTGTTCAGCAGTAATTCGAGAAGCACAGAGTGATTACATCACAAAGGGGGCCATCCGTCCCATTGTGTCTGTGCCAGTTCTCTACAAGAGCAATTAGAGTAAAGTATAGTTTATTTTTTTTTATACTTTTCCAATTCAATCAAATCAAATCCAATTCAGAGTCTCAACAAGTTAAGACATTTCCGATCCAGGCTGACAAGACAGAGCGGGCGACTAAACCACCCTGTCCTGGGCCTGATCTACATGAGTCAAGCTGATTGGAGAAGGGGGAGGATCCTCCTCCAAGACTTGAGCTCATTTGCATCTTAGCCAAAAGGCCGAGATGCCGCTTTTAAAAATTGCTTCATATGAAACATATGAAGCCTCAGCGTAACCTCATGACCTCAACCAAGTGCAGATCCGATACTACACTTGATCTTAGCCAAAAGGCCGAGAAGCGATTTAGCTATGAGGAGAGATTGGGTAGACTGGGGTTGTTCTCCTTGGAAAGACAGAGAATGAGGGGAGATCTAATAGAGGTATACAAGATTATGAAGGGTATAGATAGGGTGAACAGTGGGAAGCTTTTTCCCAGGTCGGAGGTGACGATCACGAGGGGTCACGGGCTCAAGCTGAGAGGGGCGAAGTATAACTCAGACATCAGAGGGACGTTTTTTACACAGAGGGTGGTGGGGGCCTGGAATGCGCTGCCAAGTAGGGTGGTGGAGGCAGGCACGCTGACATCGTTTAAGACTTACCTGGATAGTCACATGAGCAGCCTGGGAATGGAGGGATACAAACGATTGGTCTAGTTGGACCAAGGAGCGGCACAGGCTTGGAGGGCCGAAGGGCCTGTTTCCTGTGCTGTACTGTTCTTTGTTCTTTGTTCTTTGTCACAAGTAGGCTTACATTAACACTGCAATGAAGTTACTGCGAAAATTCCCTAGTCACCGCACTTTGGCGCCTGTTTGGGTAAACTGAGGGAGAATTTAGCATGGCCAATTCACCCAACCAGCACATCTTTGGACTGTGGGAGGAAACCAGAGCACCCGGAGGAAACCCACGCAGACACAGGGAGAATGTGCAAACTCCACACAGATAGTGACCCAAGCCAGGAATTGAACCCAGGTCCTGTGAGGCAGCAGTGTTAATCACTGTGCCATCCGTACCACCAATATTATGTTGTCAATACGTGGTTAAAAAACCAGTTTTCAGCAAGAGCTAATTTTTTTTCCACGAGTTTATACAGAAAGTCTAAGCAGTGTAAAAGCAACATTTGCATCAGTTGACCGATTCCTTGAGAATCGCAATCTGAGTGGTTCTCGACAACCCACTCTCTGGAGGAGTGTAAAATCACTCTCAGCAACCTCTGGATTTCCGGGTTATTCTGCACCTCTGCGGACTCCTGAAGTTGCTGTCAGTTTGAGTGGAGTAATGATAGTGAGCGCTGGCAGTTTCACTCTTCTTATCACCACAAATCCTGGGCCAAAATATTGGAAACTGCTTCTTGAAAAGTCGGGTAAATTTTGAAAGGATCTGCCAGCACCAAATCCTCTTTAATCCTTTCCATAAACTCTTGTCTGAAAAGGACAGGAGCCATCCAACCAATATCAGTTGAGATGTTAACAGATGGCGATTCCCTGCCAGGCCTGCTTCTCTCTCCCTGTGGTTGTGAGCATCTTCTGTCAGGCAATAAACACATTGAAGAAGATAATAGAAAATACCCCAGCATTCCAAATAGCAGCTCCTACGCCCCAGCCATCTGTTTCCTGGGGCTTTACAATTTGGACGTTACTGCTGGCAGTATCATTTGCGAGTTGAACTTCAAACTTCTACGTGGCAGGCATCACTCTGCCTCTCTGTTTCTGAGCTCGCCACCATCTGGTCCAGCGACAGCACTACAGTCAGTGGTTCTGAGTGCAAAACTCAAGGTTCAGAACAGGAATTGACACAGCTCAACATTCAAGAACAAAAGAAGGAAAGAAAGGCTTGCATTTATATCACGGCTTTTTATAAACTCGGGACATCTGAAGTGCTTAATAGCCAATGAAATACCTTTGAGGTAGAGTCCACTGTTGTAAGATAGGGTAAATAGGTGGTCGAATGAAAAGCGGAAAGGATGCGGCCAAACAGTGGCTCAGTTGTTAACGCTGCTGCCTCACAGCGCCAGGAAACATCGATTCCGGCTTCAGGTCACTGTCTGTGTAGAGTTTGCACATTCTCCCCCTGTCTGTGTGGAGTTTGCACATTCTCCCCCTGTCTGTGTGGAGTTTGCACATTCTCCCCCTGTCTGTGTGGAGTTTGCATATTCTCCCCCCTGTCTGTGTAGAGTTTGCACATTCTCCCCCCTGTCTGTGTGGGTTTCCTCTGGGTGCTCCAGTGTCTTCTCACATCCAAAGATGTGCAGGTTAGGCGGATTGGCCTTCTAAAATGCCCCTTAGTGTCAGGGGGACTGGTAAGGTTACGGGGAGAGGGCCTGAGTGGGATTGTTGTCAGCTCAGGCTTGATGGGCTGAATGGCCTCCTTCTGCACTGCAGGGATTCTATGAAAGCACAGTGGCACAGTGGTTAGCACTGCTCCTCACAGCACCAGGGACCCAGGTTTGATTCCAGCCTTGGGTGTCTGTGCGGAGTCGGCGCGTTCTCTCCGTGTCCGCGTGGGTTTCCTCCGGGTGTTCCGATTTCCTCCCACAGTCCAAACGACGTGCTGGTTAGGTTAGGATTGGCCATGCTAAATTCTCCCTCAGTGTACCCAAACAGGTGCCAGAGAGTGGAGACTAGGGGATTTTCACAGTAACTTCATTGCAGTGTTAATGTAAGCCTAATTGTGACTCTAATAAATAAACTTTAAAAAATGGGATTAGAGCTCCTGGGCTTGGGAGCGAAACACCAATATGAAGGGATGGGTTGGAAGGGCTGTTTCCGGTGGCGGGAATCGTGGCAGGCAGGGGCATTACGCTTGGCATGAAAAAAAATGTCAGATTCCCACCGACGGAAAATTAGTTTGGAATTTTGTCCTCCCGATTTTGATGGCGAGTTAGAGGTGGATCGAGTTTCCCGCTGCTCCATGATGGGAACCATATTTGCATTCATTTGAATCTCATGAATGCTGATTAAAACGCCAGCCCGCCGGAATTATGCACCTCCCCCCACCCCCCCGCTCCAAATTCAGCGCCCCACCAGTGGATAATTAGAACAATCTGTTTCCCAACTGTATGTAACAGGTGTGTATCCGGTGCATTTCTCTTCATCCATGACTTTGAGGTTAGTCGATGCTGCCTTTCACACCATCACAGCTAAATATCGACAAGGTTCAACAAGGCATTGGAGGTACGAGCAGCATAGAGCAGTGAGATGGAGGCAGGACCAGTGGGGGCTGGGGGAAGGTGAGAGGGGAAGGTGAGACCAGGACAGGACTTTTGGGAGGAGAAGGGTGGGACAGAAACAGAACCAGGGAGAGAGCATGAGCGCGGAGGGGCGAAAAGGAGACAGGGCTCGTGGAGGGGGGAGCACAAGAGGAGAGGGATGACATGGTTAACAAATAGCATGGGAACATCAGTGTTGAAGGTTTCAAGGGGAGAATAGGCATATCCAAATGAACAATGATGGGACTGAAGTTAGCAGCGGAGGATGGATAGTGACAGCATAAAGGGAATTAGAGTTTCAGCGACTAGGGGGGAGGATGGGAGGAACTTGTTGGGTGAGGTAGGATCAAACAGTCAAGGGCCATAGCTGCTCCACAGAAGCTAAATGGACACTACAAGCCTCAATTTTCCTTGTGTACTGGTCATGGCTCACTAGGCATCATGTTCCAGTCATGACTTAAGTACAAGGAGTGGATATTGATAATTATTGTCTGGGCTAAAATTTTAAAGTTTATTTATTCGTCACAAGTAAGGCTTACATTAACACTGCAATGAAGTTACTGTGAAATTCCCCTCACTGCTCTCTGCTGCTCATGCCTACTGGAGGAAAGCTAAGAGTAGCCTGACTGAGGGTCTACTGAGCTGAATCAAGACCATTGTTATGAATGTGCAGTCATGTCTGAGGGGGATGCTCAGCCACTTGTGGACCTCCAGCCAGCTGTGGACCACCAGGATGTTGTTCACCTGCAAGGGTGGCCTGGGGATTCCATGTGCAAAATGAGGGAGAGTTCTGTCCTTGAGACTAGATTCCTTGCTTGGAGATGGAGGAAGGTCATTCCAGGGCAACTACAGATACAAGGAGGAGTGCAGAAAGCAGGCTGCGGGCATTGCTGCTGTGTTGATAACTATGATTAGAATGAGGAGCAGGGCCCATCGCCAATTGGTACAGCTGCAGGAAGACTCATCGACCTGATGAGCAAGAGACAGCTGGGCCCTAGACAGTCTCAGATGCTCTTGAGGAGATGCACAATCCATGAAGACATTTGGCGTGACCTAGGGTTTATAGAAGACGCAGCTCATACATGGAGATGCGCGAAAGACCGTGGTGCTGGCTCTTTCACTTGCCTAAGGATGTGGAAGCTCACGTTTGTCACCTTCTCCGTGAGGAATCTATGATGCAAACATTTGGGGAGCATCCAGTGCCTGTTGCTTTGAAGGTAACTGCTGCACTGGGCTATTTTGCCAGCAGGGTTCCCCTGACGGCCTTTGCAGAATCTCAACCAAAGACACACAAATATATAAGGGAGATGCCATTTTCAATAAAGCTCATCATTATGTACAATTCCACATCGATGCTGCAGGCAAGGCTGCCAGAGCTGTGGGATTCTCTGTGGTGTGGAAATGCCGGCGTTGGACTGGGGTAAGCACAACGCCAGGTTAAAGTCCAACAGGTTTATTTGGCAGCACAAGCTTTCGGAATCTTGCTCCTTCTTCAGGTGAGTGAGGAGTTGTGTTCACAAACAGGGCATATACAGACACAAACTCAATTTACAAGATAATGGTTGGAATGCGAGTCTTTACAGGTAATCAAGTCTTAAAGGTACCGACAATGTGAGTGGAGAAAGGGTTAAGCACAGGTTCAAGAGGTGCATATTGTCTCCAGCCAGGACAGTTAGTGAGATTTTGCAAGCCCAGGCAAGTCGTAGGGGTTACAGATAGTGTGACATGAACCCAAGATCCCGGTTGAGGCCGTCCTCATGTGTGCGGAACTTGGCTATCAGTTTCTGCTCAGCGATTCTGCGTTGTCGTGTGTTGTGAAGGCCGCATTGGAGAACGCTGACCCGAAGATCAGAGGCCGAATGCCCATGACCGCTGAAGTGTTCCCCGATTGGAAGAAAATGTGTCACTTCATCCAGACACATGGAACAGCCATGGGGACCAAATTCACACTTCAATATGCCAACATCTTCATGCACAGATTCAAACAAGACCTCTTCACCGCACAGGGCCTTCAACCGACGCTACACACTAGATACATCGATGACATTTTCTTCCTTTGGACTCATGGTGAACAATCACTGAAACAACTATACGATGACATCAACAAGTTCCATCAGACTCACCATGGACTACTCTCCGGAATCAGTTCATTCTTGGACATACGCATTTCCATCAAGGACGGTCACCTCAATACTTCACTGTACCGCAGCCCACGGATAACCTCACAATTCTCCACTTCTCCAGCTTCCACCCTAAACATGTTAAAGAAGCCGTCCCCTACGGACAAGCCCTCCATATACACTGGATCTGCTCAGATGAGGAGGATTGCAACAGACACCTCCAGACGCTGAAAGGTGCCCTCATAAGAACAGGATATGGCGCTCGACTCATCGATTGACAGTTCCGACGCGCCACAGCGAAAAACTGCACCGACCTCCTCAGAAGACAAACATGGGTGGCGCGGTAGCACAGTGGTTAGCACTGCTGCTTCACAGCTCCAGGGACCTGGATTCGATTCCCGGCTTGGGTCACTGTCTGTGTGGAGTTTGCACATTCTCCTCGTGTCTGCGTGGGTTTCCTCCGGGTGCTCCGGTTTCCTCCCACAGTCCAAAGATGTGCGGGTTAGGTTGATTGGCCATGCTAAAATTGCCCCTTAGTGTCCTGGGATGCGTAGATTAGAGGGATTAGTGGGTAAAATGTGTAGGGATATGGGGGTACGGCCTGGGTGGGATTGTGGTCGGTGCAGACTCGAGGGGCCGAATGGCCTCTTTCTGTACTGTAGGGTTTCTATGATTCTATGATTTCTATGATGGGACACGACGGACAGAGTACCCTTCGTTGTCCAGTACTTCCCCGGAGTGGAGAAGCTACGATATCTTCTCCGGAGCCTTCAACACGTCATTGATGAAGACGAACATCTCACCAAGGCCACCCCCAAACCCCCACTTCTTGCCTTCAAACAACCACACAACCTCAAACAGACCATTGTCCACAGAAAACTACCCAGCCTTCAGGAGAACAGTGACCATGACACCACACAACCCTGCCACAGCAACCTCTGCAAGACGTGCCAGATCATCAACACGGATGCCATCATCTCACGTGAAAACACCATCCACCAGGTACACGGTACATACTCTTGCGACTCGACCAACGTTGTCTACCTGATACGCTGCAGGAAAGGGTGTCCTGAGGCATGGTACATTGGGGAAACCATGCAGATGCTACGACAACGGATGAATGAACACTGCTTGACAATCACCAGGCAGGAGTGTTCTCTTCCTGTTGGGGAACACTTCAGCAGTCACGGGCATTCGGCCTCTGATCTTCGGGTAAGCGTTCTCCAAGGCGGCCTTCATGACACACGACAACGCAGAATCGCTGAGCAGAAACTGATAGCCAAGTTCCGCACACATGAGGACGGCCTGAACCGGGATCTTGGGTTCAAGTCACACTATCTGTAACCCCTACGACTTGCCTGGGCTTGCAAAATCTCACTAACTGTCCTGGCTGGCGACAACACACACCTCTTTAACCTGAGCTTAACCCTATCTCCACTCCCATTGTCTGTACCTTTGCGACTTGATTACCTGTAAAGACTCGCATTCCAATCATTATCTTGTAAATTGAGTTTGTGTCTGTATATGCCCTGTTTGTGACCACAACTCCTCACTCACCTGAAGAAGGAGAGAGACTCCAAAAGCTTGTGCTACCAAATAATTAACCTGGTGTTGTGAGACTTCTTACTATTCTCTGCGGTCTCAGATCTTATGCAAACGCAGGGAACCATCGACTGCACACATGTGGCTGAGATCTCCCTGGCAGAAGGCTGTGAGATTCATTAAAAGATTTCATTCTATGAACACTCAGCTAATTTGTGATCATAGAAAGCAGATTCTGTACATTTGTGCCAGGTACCTAGGGGGTTCTCACAACTCTTACATCCATCTTGAGTCATTCACAGGTGCCACAGACCTTTGAGGGGCATTGCCACCTCGGGGATCAGCTCCTCAGTGACAAAGGGCATTCCCAAAAGACCTGGCTAATGATTCCCATTCATCAGCCACAGAGTATATCTGACGAGTGATACAATGCAGCACATTCCACTATAAGGTCCTTAATAGAACAAAACTATCGGCCTTGTGAAGATGTATTTCTGACGTTTGGACCTGTCAGGTGGGGCTCTCCAATACTCACCATATTGTTCTTTGCTGCACCTTGCACAATCTTTCATGCAATGTGGGGGACGTGTTGCCAGAGGGAGACATTGAGCTGCTCAACATCTCCTCTGACAGGAAGGACATGAAACATGATGGGCCCTATTTTACCATTTTGATTCTAAGCGCTGGGTGGACTTGAAACTGGGAGTGTTTCAGATCTGACTTATAGACCCGTTCTCAGGCGCCCCCATACGCACTCTGCCTGAAAAAATATCATCAATTCCAAATCGCGCTGCAGAAACCTGTGGGCGGGGCTTAACGTGCCCAAAATCCTGCAGCTCCGATCGGCACCTCCAACTGCGCATGTCCAGGAAAAAAAATTATAGAATGCAGCTCCCCGCCACATCACTCCCGGGCTCGATAATGCCTCCCTCTGGCCCCCACAGACATTGCCCCATTCCCATAATATTACTGACCCCCTTATACCCCACCCCCTCCACCACCCAGACTGATCGCGGGCCCCTTCCACTCCATTGATCTCAGACAGAATGGCAGCGGACCCCCCCTTCCCCCTCACTGATCACAGACAGAGTGGCAGCGGACCCCCCCTTCCCCCTCACTGATCACAGGCAGAGTGGCAGCGGACCCCCCTTCCCCCCACCCCACCAATCTCAAGCAGAGAGTCGTCAGAACTCGGCACTTACCTCCTCGCTAACTAGAGCGCCCGAGTCGGACTTTTGTGGAGCATGTCTGTTTCGTGACGATTCTGGATGGGCAAACGCGGTGGCAAAGGGGGAAGTGCCGGTAAGGCTGAGCGTGCAGCCCATTAAATCAATTTAAGTGCATGCAAATCCCGATCACAGCCATTTTCGGGCCTTGGTAAAGGAGGAACTGGAGTGGAGGCGGGCCCGGATCGCGCTACTCGCCTCCCGCCCGACTTTACCAAGTTTCCGCACCCAAAAACGGGTGCAACGCAATGGTAAAATCAGGCCCGATGACTCTTAAAGAGGCAAGGATTCAAACAAGTTAGATGAGGGTTCCACTGTATGGGCTAACATGCCAAATGTGCCCATGAAAACCTCATAGCTAGAAGATTCCAGGAACAATAAGGTGATGACAATTTTTCACAAGCTAGGTTCTTTTCAGCTTTCAATGCAGGGAATGCCGCAGTTTCACCTTCTCAGTGTGAACATCTCAGGAAAGGTTGGAACTCTCACAGTGATCACAAAAGCAGCATTCATCATCTTCTATCCGAATGAAGGGGCCATCCTTAGAAAGAATAGTAGCCTTAGCAACATGTGAACACTGTGGAATCTGATTAGCACTCCATTATCGCGCAGTACATGGCACAGGGCAGCACGGTGGCACAGTGGTTAGCACTGCTGCCTCACAGCGCCAAGGACCCGGGTTCGATTCCCAACTTGGGTAACTGTCTGTGCAGAGTCTGCACATTCTCCCTGTGTCTGCGTGGGGGGTTTCCTCCGGGTGTTCCGGTTTCCTCCCACAGTCCAAAAATGTGCTGGTTAGGTGCATTGGCCGTGCTAAATTCTCCCTCAGTGTCCCCGAAAAGGTGCTGGAGTGTGGCGACCAGGGGATTTTCACAGTAATTTCATTGCAGTATTAATGCAAGCCTACTTGTGACACTAATAAATAAACTTTAAAAAAAGTCCTTTTAACCATGCCATCCCCAGGTCAGTGGTCATGGCAGCTTTAAAGTGGCAGAAAAGTCAATTCTAACACGGAGGCAGCCGGCTTGATGGGCACCCCATGCACAACCTTCACTCCCTCCATCACTGACGTACAGTGGCAGCAGTGTGCAGGTATTCACCAAGGCTTCTTCCACAGCACCTTCTAAACGCATGACCTCTCCCATCCAGAAGGAGAACAGTAAATATCAGATATCTCAAAATCAACAAAACATCAATAAAATTAAATAAACGGGGTTGTTAATTGGCTATCCAGTGGGTGATTGCTCCAGAAATAGGAGTTGGAGGGAGAGGACCATCACCACCGCCTCCGGTTCCACCTTTCCTTTCCCACCGGGTCCCATAAAATTCCAGTCTTAGTTGCACACAGCAGAAACACACAAACATACATGTAAGCACACCAACTCTTTCATTGCAACACCGGCAGCACAGTTCCATACGTAAGCCAGGGTCAGTGACTTTGCACAGTTCTCTGGCACTCTGAATATCTCCCATGATACACTAGGAGGTCATGCCCAGCGCTAACCAGTATAAATGATACTGGCTGCCTCTTGTGCAAAGGGCAATTGTCCACTGTGACATGAATGGGCAAAGAAAAACTGGAACATGCCCTTAACCCAGTTCCCATGTGAAGCAGTAGCCCTTCTATGTTCGTTCAGTGACAGTTATACTGTGGTAAGACCAGTTAACTGAGGTATATTGCTGCAAAAACATTCAGAAAGCCACCTCACCATTTTGGCAGCATGTTATGTAGATTTGAGTGCACGCAAGCCACCTCCTTCCCTTGGTTTATCACCTTCACCTCAGTGAACCTCAGAGGTGAGGATGTGGGACCACAGACCGCAAAGAGGGTTGAGGCTTATGTGCTCTTGGTCAGTCAATGACATGGTTGGGTATTAAAGAGGAAGTTTCGGGGAGCCTCGCCCTCATCTTCTCGGGCACATTTTCAAGCAAATTATCTCGATCTTGCTGACTTTTCCATCAGCATTCCAAAAGACCAAGATTGAACTGATGAATCATTCCACCGTTCAGAGATCGGAGCAGCTTTTCCAAATATAACTTACTGCTTACCATATATGTGAAATACACCATAGCAACAGTCCACAAAGAGGCCCTTCTTGCTGAAACGTGAGATTGAACCTTTAAGATGCAGGAAATTCTAACCTTCCACTGTGTTTGCATTTGTCTGTGGATGCTTGAGAGTTTCAGATGTGGCAGTGACCAGTTTAATTTGCTAATGCTGTTGGAAGCAGGCTGTCCCAGTGGATGCTGCAGTTAAAATCATGTTAACATCACTTCAAAGTGGGTAACTGAGCTAACACCCGGATATTAACAAATATCCGTTGCCAATAATATTAATGAGTGATACTGTGGGTGACATATATGCTGCATGTACTTGCAGCCAAGTCCAAGATCAGTTCATTTGGATGATTCTGTGACCTTTCAAACATCTATGATGCACTCGGAGCTCATTCCAGCGCCATTTTGGCTGCCCCATATCTATTGGATAATTGGCTGAGCTGGAACAGGAGGGCATTGTGCAGAAGTGAAGTGGGGGGCGGGGGGGGAGGGGGGGGGCTGCTGCCGATGAACCAAAACCAATATCTAATCTTTAAAACATTGTTTGCAATGACCTCCCATTTATAAGGCACTCCAGCCGTATTTTGGGATAGTGGCTGAACTTCAGTTCTGGTTGAGGGTCAAATGAGTCCAGAACACAGTTATGTGCAGCTTCCCAGTCCCCTTTGCATTCACATTGTAGGCCTCAGTCCTTCAATAATTCAGCCTGACATGATCCAGTGATTGAATAATTAAGTCTGTCAGAGTGTTAATTGTCTTTTTGTGACTCAGATGACACACCCAGATCCCTCTGCACCTCGGAATTCTGCGGACCATCGGCATATCAGTAAGACTCTGCTTTTTTATTCTTCCTGTCAAAGTGGACAACTTCCCATTTTCCCACATTCTACTCCATCTGCTAGATTTTTGCCCACTCACTAAAACTATCTATATCCGTCTGCAATATCCTTATGTCCACTTCACAACATACTGTCCTACATAAGAACTAGGAGCAGAAGTAGGCAATTCAGCCCCCAAGCCTATTCTGCCATTCACTATAATCATGGCTGATCTCATCTCGGGCTCATCTCCACCTTTCTGCCTGCTCCCCATAATCCTTCATCCCGCTACTAATTAAAAACCTATTTATCTCCTACCTATCTTTGTGTCATCTTCAAATGTAGCTACTGTGGGTGGCACGATGGCACAGTGGCTAGCACTGCTGCTTCACAGCGCCATGGACCCGGGTTCGATTCCTGGCTTGGGCCACTGTCTGTGTGGAGTTTGCATGTTCTCCCCATGTCTGCGTGGGTTTCCTCCGGGTGCTCCGGTTTCCTCCCACAGTCTGAAAGACTGCATTGACCTGAACAGTGCCAAAGTGTGGTGACTGGGGGAATTTCACAGTAACTTCATTGCAGTGTTAATGTAAGTCTTACTTGTGACTAATAAATAAACGTTACTTTTTTACCATGCCTTCACTCCCCTCATCTAAGTCATTGATGTAAATTGTAAGAAGTTGAGGCCCCAGCACAGAGCCCTGTGGGACTCCACTCATCACATCCCGCCAATCAGAAAAAAAACCATTTGTGCATACTCTCAGTTTTCTGCCAGCCAATCTTCTATCCATGTAAGTATGTTACCTCCTACACCAAGAGCTTTTATTTTCTGCAATAACCTTCAATGTGGCACCTTATCAAATACCTTCTGAAAATCCAAGTACAATATGTCCACAGGCTCCCTTTCACAAGTCATGCTGACTCTTCCCAGTTTTTTGCCAAGTGCCCAGCTATTAATGTTTGCTTCTAATCCCATCCACAAGCTTCCAGAAATAGCAGCACGTGCACACTGCCACATGAGTGTGAGGTTGGGTACCTGGAAACTATGGTGACGTTGTGGTTCTGACCCAGGTATTTAAATCCCTTCCCTGGAAACTATGAGATATTTCCCTGCATGGACATGTTGCCTCCCAGTTTATCTTATGCTGAAGGTCACTTTTGGTTCACAGATCATGGCCTATCTGTGGAAGCATACCTTACACTGGGCACAAAAAGCAATATGTGGGACATGGAAGAATTATAGCACCACCATTCAGCACATTGTGCCCATGTAGGATTTGACCATGTAACTCCCAACTTTTCCATGAGGAATCTGTGAGATACTAGATCAAGGTATACTTCAATATTGATGAGAGCTGTGTGGCACTCTGATAGAAACCTACGTCTTACATACACATACTTCACATGAACAAAACCAGATTGTTCTTTCCCAATTCCTTCACAGACCTCTGAAGCAGCCACTTGGTGTTTTGATGGTTACTCAGGACAACTTACGGAAGAGCAATAGATTGTTTGTACTTGTCAGACACTCAGCTGACTAATAATAATAAAAGAAACACTTGAACCTGATTAATCTTCCTGGCTACAACTGTAATGCTATTTATGTTGTAAGCCACAAAACTATTTAATCACATTTGCACAAAGTATTTGCTAACAGTCTCGTTGTGAGATTCCTCTGGCTGCAACTGGCATATTGCACATAGTCCTGACATGCGCTAAACCTTAGACTCAACCACAAATAATCACTCACCATTAATCTGCTCAGAGCAACATACCACAAACATAAACTCACTCAATAGCAAGAAAATTATTTGGTATTAGATTATTTCTAACCTGGGTTATCTTTTTTCAATCCTGTATTGAGTGATGTACACATTTTACAGTGTGAGGAGTATTTTTAATTGCTCTATCTCAAATCAATTGCTAAGAATAGTATGTAGCAATCTACAAATTACCAGGTCTGTGTTAACCCCATCACTAGTTCTAAAAAACCCATGTATATTACCTACTTTAGTTACAAACATGAGGCTTTATCAGATGATTATGTTTTACACTGTCTCCTTTAATACAAAGTAAAATGGAGTAGTGGAGAGGTGCATATCCTACTTGTTCTTCCTGCTGATAAACCCATGTGACTTAGTTGCCATGGGGACTGGGGCCCAGGTCAACCCGTGTTGGAAGCAAGGTGCCAATTTTTAACACCTAGAAACAAAGGAAAAGGCAGCTGGCATTCCCGCTCCCAGGCTTACTGATTCAGAGACCCTAGACAGAGAGAGAGAGTCTCAGAGAGACAGGCAGGTGCTGCAAACAGCAGAAGAAAAGGCTGCTTTCTGTTAGCCACCAGGCAGGATGCTGGTGGGATCTCATTCTTTGGTCAAAAAGATGGGAGCTTTAGGTGTCATGTCACTGGAAGACTCACCAGAAATGGCAAGGGTGAATTGCCAGAATGGGCTTAGCTGCTGGATGGTAGTTCAAGGATTCTCACAAGAAACAACTTTTAATGGACACTAGGTGTTACCACCTATTGAAACAGGGAGAAGAAAGTTTATTGGAAACTGGGAGTAACTGTGAACTGGTTCCTGTAAAGACTACCATTAGGTGGAGAGTGGCATGTAAGGTATAGACATAGCATTGTTATTTTAGTCATGTTTGGAAAAGAAGTTGGGGATTCAAATCTTTTTAAGTTATCAGTCTCTACGGGGCTTGTAACACAACATTAATAGGGTATAAGAGACAGAAGATGTAGAAATCAGAACCAAACTAATGCACTGGATATTGCCAAAGCTTTAAAGTTCACTGGTAAACTCATTGGAGATTTTAGGAACGCAGTAAGCAAATCTCCATTTTTCCCTGAATGGGAAGCATTACCATTCCAGGAGCAACAGCGAAGTAATGGTTCATTCTGGAATGAACTGACACTCCACAAACACACCATGAGACCCTCAAAAGCTGCATTCCACAAAGTGTCACTCGTAAAACTGACCACAGGAAATGAAAGACATCATGGGCTAAATCTTATCAAAAAAGGCAGCTTTGTTTCCAGCAAAGAACGTGTTTCTCTTCAGAGAAACTGATCAGTTTACCCTCCAGATCTTACGAAGCTCGGCCAAGAAAAAGCAAGGTGGCATGTTTCACACCATCGTACGGAGGGTGGGTTGGGGGGGGGGTCCTCAATGTGCCAGCAAAACCCATCTGCACAGTGAAATGATCAGAATGGCATCTTTGCCTGAGTAAACCACCGCTCCCCGACCATCCCCCCCAACCCATCACGCAGGTCTCGGGACCACCCTCCCCACCCCTAATTGGAGTAGGCACTTCTCTCTGGATGGGGGGGATATATATTTTGAAATATTTTCCCAAATTTTTGACTGCCAGGTTTTTAGTTCCTGCGATTATAGTTTTGACATTATCTTCCAAAGGGAATTCCTCTAATTCTGTGCAATGTTAAGATGAAAACAAGATGAAAGAAAGGATCCAAGGCTGCTCCAGAGGCAGATTAGCTGCACCCAACGTTGCCCATGCAAATCACATTCATAAGTAGGGGCACATCTGCCATGGAATGCGAGAGAAGAGTTGCCAATACAAATTTCTTTTCACTATGGTTGATTTCCCAGATTTAGTAATCTCCTTGAATCTTTATTTCCAACCAAGTTCCACCACGTGGACAATTCTTCCAAGTTTACCACATGATTCTGAACATTTGAGCACCTGGCTAATGGCTACAGGGACATCAAAAATCCAGTTACAGATCACAAATGTATTATACAGGTCACTAATTGCTCACGAGGACACTGTAGTTTAATTACCTTTCCCATAGATAATTAGGCAGCACAAAGACGATGCTACATTATTTTCAGTTTGCAAGATTCTCCCAAGTCCATCCTCCCCCCCATCCTCCTCCCCCCAACCAGAGATCCATCTGAGCCCGCCCCCCTCCTCCGGCGGACGCCAGCGGAAGGCCAGGAAGGTGCTGCAGGCTCTCAAAGGACTGCAGGTCGGAAGGATGGTGGAGGGAGACCAGCGATCAAGGTAGATTGGGGGTGTGCTCTGCCGAGGGGGGCCTGCCTCCCAGGGGGTCCGATCCCGGGGGGCGGGGGGGGTCTGCCGGGGGTGGGCTGCCTCCCAGGGGGGTCTGATCCGGGGTGGGGGGGGGGGGGGGGGGGGTCTGCCGGGGTGGTTAGCGGGGGGGTCTGCGAAGGATGGTCGAGGAGGATGGGCTTCGGAGGTTCCTCTGCAGAATAGAAATCCGCTTACAGCGTGGATCCGGAATGGACCAGGAGACGGCAAAGTGGGATTTGGCGGTAGAGTTGGGCACACGGTTCATTAAGTCGGTTTAAATGCATGCTAATGCATTTAAATCATCAGGCCGCCCGATTCGGGCGCGGACCAGACCTGCACCCGAATCAGGTGTCGGTAAAGCCGCGATCTGCTTGGATTCGGGTGCAGATCGCGTTAAAGGCCCGACGCCCGACTTTACTGCGATTTTTGGTAAAATAGGGCCCAACCAGTCCATGCCACTGTTTACTCTTCACTCAAGCCTGGTCCCAACCTTTTTCATTTAAATTTACCCTCCTAATCATTTAATCCCGCCTCCCTCAAATGATTGTTCTCTTTAATGCATCTATATGATTTGCTTCAAGCACTCCCTGCAATAGGGAGTTACACAAAGAAACTCCTTTGGATGAAGAGTTTGTTCTGGTAAGCAGTCTCTGGATACAAACCTGCATTCCACTTTGGAAATGGAGATGTATATTGTGGAGAGACCGGTGGAGCAACTGAATAAGAACTTCCAATTAAGGCAGCCCCCATCTTTTGCAGTCTGTTGTTCCTCAATGGAAGTGATGAGCCCCAGCCCCATTGGAGAAGCAGTGGCACAATTGTACATGTTGGGCTTTGAAGTCTGTTGGGGAGCACTTCAGCGGTCACGGGCATTCAGCCTCTGATCTCCGGGTAAGCGTTCTCCAAGGCGGCCTTCACAACACACGACAGCGCAGTCGCTGAGCAGAGTCTGAAAGCCAGGTTCCGCACACATGAGGACAGCCTCAACTGGGATATTGGGTTCATGTCACACTATCTGTAACCCCCACAACTTGCCTGGATGTGCAAAATCTCACTAGCTGTCCTGTCTGGAGACAATACACATCTCTTTAACCTGTGCTTAATGCTCCCTCCACTCACATTGTCTGTACCTTTAAGACTTGATTAGCTGTAAAGACTCACATTCCAATCATTATTCATGTAAATTGAGTTTGTGTCTTTGTGCCCTGTTTGTGGTCAGAACTCCCACCCACCTGACGAAGGAACAGCCTGTTCCGAAAGCTAGTGGCTTTTGCTACCAAATAAACCTGTTGGACTTTAACCTAGTGTTGTTAGACTTCTTACTGTGTTTACCCCAGTCCAACGCCGGCATCTCCACATCAGGGCTTTGAAGCTGTCAGCTTGCCTGATCCTTTAAACAATCCACCACCCCATGCCATCACCACCCCACGCCACTACCACCCCACCCACCAACCTGGGCCAGATAGATCCACCAGGCAAAGTGCAACAATCTGAAACCAAACCTTCATATGATCGAACAAGTTACCAGCCCTGAGCATCTTAGGGGTTGATATGTCAGCAACAACACGCTGCTTTGTTAGGCCAGACGGGAGAGTTAAGAAGCCTTTTTATAAGAAACACTTGGGTAAGAAATGAATGGAAAGAAATTCTTGTACTGGGCTTTAAACTCATTACCTTTGTCACGTGTGGCACTTTGATAGACAAGTTTAGTGTTACAGCAACTTCTGAGCTGCATTGTCCTAATGTCATTGATACAGAAGCTGTCCGAATGGTTTTAATGTTCCTTAACACAATATGGGATATGGTGAAGGGTCTAATAAAGATTGTTAATGCAGAGGGGTTTTGTGCAGGTTTTTAGACACGGGAAATCTCTTGCTGAAAGCTATCCTGGGGACTCACAGAGTCAGAGTCATAAAGGTTTACAGCATGGAAACAGGCTCTTCAGCCAAACTTGTCCATGCCGCCCATTTTTTTTTTGAAACCCCTAAGCTAATTAAGGCAGCCCCCACGTTTTGCAGGCTGTTCTTCCTCAATGGAAGTGATGAGCCCCAGCCCCATTGGAGAAGCAGTGGCACAATTGTACATGTTGGGCTTTGAAGCTGTCAGCTTGTGTGATCCTTTAAACAATCCACCACCCCATGCCATCACCACCCCACGCCACAGTCCAAAGATGTGCGGGTTAGGTTGATTGGCTATGCTAAAAATTGCCCGTTAAGTCCTGAGATGCGTAGGTTAGAGGGATTAGTAGGTAAATATGTAGGGATATCGGGGTAGGGCCTGGGTGGGATTGCGGTCAGTGCAGACTCGATGGGTCGAATGGCCTCTTTCTGTACTGTAGGGTTTCTATGATTCTGATTCTAATCCCAATTGCCCGCATTTGGCCCATATCCCTCTATACCCATGTAACTATCTAAATGCTTTTTAAAAGACAAAATTGTACCCGCCTCTACTACTACCTCTGGCAGCTTGTTCCAGACACTCACCTCCCTCTGTGTGAAAAAATTGCCGCTCTGGACACTTTTGTATCTCTCCCCTCTCACCTTAAACTTATGCCCTCTAGTTTTAGACTCCCCTACCTTTGGGAAAATATATTGACTATCTACCTTGTCTATGCCCCTCATTATTTTATAGACTTCTATAAGGTCACCCCTCAGCCTCCTACGCTCCAGAGAAAAAAGTCCCAGTCTATTCAGCCTCTCCTTATAACTCAATCCATCAAGTCCCGGTAGCATCCTAGTAAACCTTTTCTGCACTCTTTCTAGTTTAATAATATCCTTTCTATAATAGGGTGACCAGAATTGCACACAGTATTCCAAGTGTGGCCTTACCAATGTCTTGTACAACTTCAACAAGATGTCCCAACTCCTGTAGTCAATGTTCTACCGATGAAACCAAGCATGCCGAATGCCTTTTTCACCACTCTGTCCACCTGTGACTCCACTTTCAAGGAGCTATGAACATGATTTCTTTGTTCTGTAACTCTCCCCAACGCTCTACCATTAACTGAGCAAGTCCTGCCCTGGTTGAATCTACCAAAATACATCACCCCGCATTTGTCTAAATTAAACTCCATCTGCCATTCGTCAGCCCACTGGCCCAATTGATCAAGATCCCGTTGCAATTGGAGATAACTTTCTTCATTGTCCACTATGCCACTCCTCTGCTGCTGTTTCCACGATTCTGTCCTGGTCTTCCTTGCTTCATAAGCTCTGCTGTTGCTGCTCTGCCGTTCCAAAGGCAGCCCTCGCTGAATGGAGGCATGGTGCTAGATGCAACACATCACTAAGATGTGGTTATTTGCAGCGAACAGCTGATTCGCTGAAACCTCTTGTTTCAGAAACTTCTGTGTTATGCTCATTGATGAATCTTAGCTTTGATTGCTGACGTGTGGTACGGTTGAAGAGGAACGCAATGAGTCACATGTGTTGGGGGCATCCTTTATTTCCCCCTGCTATAGCAACATACACATCAGCCAAATGATGTGCTCAAAACTCTGGCATGGGACTTGAACCATACGAAACACATTTACATTTTTCCATCTACTACAGAGTTTTTTAAGTCCTCCAGGTATTTATATTGTTGTTTTATAGCAAAGCCCAGTTATTTGACAAAGCATCGTAAATAATTTTGGGTGCCAGTGCGCACTGGATCTGATTTTATAGAGTAATAATTAAACTGGCCATCTTACAAACAGCTTTTGAGCACCATAAAAATGGCGTCCATGAACTATATAAATAATGATAGGCTGTGGCTTAGCTTAACTGTGCATTTTGTCAAACCATTTCGTTCTTGAATTTTGGCAACGACTCAGATAAATGCTTATTTTTACTGATTCCATATTTATTTCAGTGCTTTTGGATTTGTGTCCCCCACAACCCCCCACAACCCCCCCACCACCTCCCCTCAGTATTTCTCCCATAATTTTACTTTACAAATAGAGCTCAGAAAAAAAGATGTGAAATTAAAATAGAACCTTAAGAATCTTGATACATACTGTAGATGTGCACAACCACTTATGAGGAGTACGAAATAAGAAGAGCCTATCCTCAGTACCCATTCCATTTTATAGACATGCAAAAGGTTTACCACATAAATATAGCAACAATGGGTATTCTGTGCCCATTCAAGCATTAAATCCAAAGTGGGTAATTATTATAAATTATGATATTATTAAGTAGCTAATTTGCTCCCTAATTTTCTGCGTTTAGTTTTAGAATGTTTTCCAGAATAACTCAAAAAAAAGTCCTTATAACCATGCCAAGGACTATAAATCTGATTATGCAGCAATCATTTTTCAGACACTAACCAGCCTTCGAGGCCCATGGTAGGCATAAAACATGCAGACATTTATCTCCAAAAGTTGCATGACTTGTCATATTGGGAAATGGGGGAAAAAATGCTTGATCATGAAACAGGCTCTTTGCAAATGCAGTAAGAGGTGTACTGGCTGTTTGAGACCTCCATTGCATGATTATTTATCCTTTGACATCCATCCTTGGCACTCAATAAATGCAGATCATGAGTTCACCTACGACCAACAGGTTAGGTTTTTGACATTTACTTATCTGCATATGGAACTGGGAGCAACAGCAACAGCATTTAAAGAATGTAGGCCACTGATCTCTTCTCAGTTGCCACCGATTCCCCTCCCCAGCTTCTGATTCCCCATCACTCCTTCCCATCTCCAGACCTTCTTCTTATCTCCAGACCGTAGACCTCTAATCTCCATTCCCAGCCTCGGACATCCTGATTCTGGCCCCTGCTTACCACTGTGATGCTAGTCAGCAATAATCTCTGATTACTCTTGACCAGCTGACTGTTCACTCCAATTTGACTTTAATGAGGTGTGAGACCTAACACCCAACCAATCTTCCATTAGTTTCCCATTACACATTGTCTTCTCCTTGAGGACGATTTGCTTTTCATGGCATGTGGAAAGGAAATGCATTCGACCCAGATTTAAACCGAGATTTCCTGATCAGTGTGGCTTAACAATCGATGGCAACACCTGTAAATAAGTGACTTATCACTTGCATTAAAATAACACCAATCAGAGGATCCAAACTTTAAAATCCTAGGCCATGAGAGAAAGCACTCCTTCAACAGTGGAACGAACACATAACTTCAAGACAAAATGCCAGTCTTGGCAATGGCCAATGTCAATGAATGAACGCCCCAGCCGGAGCAATCCTAGGTTCAGAAGCAGACTTAATTGTTTATGACATAACATAGAGCAAGCCTACACACAAAGCATTTCATTTAGGGTCCCAATTTCAGCAGCGACACAAGTCTTTCATCACAACAGCTATCACATCAGAAATGAATATGTCACCCATTATAGTCTATTTTCAGACAACTTACTGGACTTTATAGTAAACAAAACCAGAATGTAATTCATAACTCACTTTATTCTTCAAAATTACAATTATATTTTAATGTTTTCAGATGACTGATGTGTTCCACTGATAAACAATATGACATATTCTTAAGGCTTTGTTACCGTCACAATGTATAGCCAACACTGCAGATCAGTACCACGCTAGTACAATATGATTATAATGCTCTATTTGTTCCTGAAGAATCACAGTAATATCACTCTGATAAAGTATTACTATTAGTTATGAACTATTGTTTAATGGCATTTCGTCCCGATTTACCCCTTGAGGTGGGTCACAGGGCCAGATGATGTCAGCTTATCGTCCTGGAGGCCAACATCTCTTGAAATTTTAATGTTAATAATGAATGCAAATACAACTCTGTGCTCAGCACTGAGGTATGGCTATTCTTTCTCTGCCCATCATTCTGCACAATTACAACTGATGGATTATAATTTAATTTATAATTTAAATAATTTCTTTGCATTTAAAACAATTTTTAAAAATTTTTTAAAGGTAATATATCACTCACTCGATATGAGTGAAGAGTCAGTGTTTTATAGTAATAGTTTTGACCTCTGTGAAAAACTCAAACGAGTCTTTGCCCCCTTCCCTGCCAACTCCAGAGGCTTTCATGCCACCAAATGGCAAATTCAAGTCACGAATAAGCCAGCAATTGGTCCATACCATTCCGGTATGAAGCTTCTTGGCAACCCGGTGTACACGGCCTATATCTCGTGACCACACGGTAGCAGCCAAACCATACTTCACATTGTTTGCTCGCTGAATAACCTCTTCCTCAGTTTCAAAGGGAACTACACAGGTCACTGGACCAAAGATCTCCTCTTGCATACAGCGTGAGCTGTCCTTTACCTCCGTCATTACTGTGGGCAGTAAAAAGTAGCCCATTTTATTTTTATCGGGAAGTTCCAAGGAATCAATTCCTTCGCCACAGAGGATTTCAGCTCCTTCAGTCTTGGCTAGAGTGATATAGCCCTTTACCTGTTCAAGGAAACAACAAGTTCATTATTATTGTCAAAAGGACTCATTTCATTATTGATATGAAATTCATCCAGTTAAACCTATTATTAAACTTGCAAGTATGTAATGCCTTTGCCATAGTCAAATGTTCCGCAGGTGTATCACAATGGCAAGAATAGACGCGGAGTTAACCCTTCGTATGAATGTAAAGGAAAGCACAGAAACAAACCTTTTAGGATTTTGTGTATAAATGGGAAATGGCCTTTGTGGTTCCAAAGAAGCAGGAAAGGAGATTAACATTCTCCAGGATACTGGCTGTTTACAGACACAGCTAGCAGGCAGAACTGAAGATCTCCCTTGCAAAAGGAAACAAATTCTAAAGTGATAGTCAAAGGAGTCACTGACACAGGCATTGAGCTACCGTGAGTGAACATCCACTTAAAGAGTGAACACCTTAGCGGGTTGGTCAGGGTGGGTGGAATCGCATGAGAAGGGGCGACATTTTGCAAGAAAATGACCTCACCGGCCAGAAGATGTTACCCCGTGAAACAGAGAAACAGTCCAGAGAGGCTGAACACACTGACCAATTTCAGCAGCAGGAATCTATAAATTTGCAGACAGCTGAAAATGTTTCAGAAGCCCCACAGGGTGACACAACCCATGAAATGGCTATATCAGAGCCCACAGAATTAAACAAAGACCAGGGAAATCCACAAGGGTGGCACGGTGGCATAGTGGTTAGCATTGTTGCCTCACAGCACCAGGGACCCGGGTTCGATTCCCGGCTTGTCTGTGTGGAGTCTGCACGTTCTCCCCGTATCTGCGTGGGTTTCCTCCGGGTGCTCCGGTTTCCTCCCACAGTCCAAAGATGTGCACGTTAGGTGCATTGGCTTTGCTAAGTTCTCCCTCAGCTCCCAAACAGGCGCCGGAGTGTGGCGACTAGGGGATCTTCACAGTGACTTCATTGTAGTGTTAATGTAAGCCTACTTGTGACTAATAAATAAACTAATAAAGCAGGTCAAGGGACAGTGAAGGGGAAGCCCCCGTTAGTTGAAGAGTTTGTGGGTATTAAATGCCAAATGAGCTGAAAGAGGCAGAAAGGGGATCTGGGGAATTTCCAAATCAAAATTCACCCCAGAAAGGATTGAGACCTCAATGTGACCCTAGAGGTTCATGACAGCTAACCCTGAATCAAATGGACCTGCCTGTGCTGAAGCAGCACAGAAGTAATCCACAGCCAGTATGTCACTAACAGGATTTTTGTAACAAATTGTGATCTCCTTTTAAAAAATAGACACAAAGGAACTTTAAAAAACATGGCACCCAAATGTCACATGACTTCTCTTGTGGATTCAGCTGCGATCAGCTAGATGGGGGAAGCAGACTGTGCTTATCTCAAGCAGGATTGCAAAAGACATCTCAAGAAGGATTGCAAAAGTCATTTGAAATTCAATCGGCCACAAACCAACAATGGAGTATTCTAAAGGTGTGAAAACTCAGGGCTCCTTCAATACTGAGGGGGAGACCTTCTTCAAAAGACTACAACTCAATTAATCAGCCAGAGAGTGGTGGGTCTGTGGAATTCATTGCCACAGAGGGCTGTGGAGGCCGAGACGTTGAGCGTCTTCAAGACAGAAATTGATAAATTCTTGATTTCTCGAGGAATTAAGGGCTATGGGGAGAGAGCGGGTAAATGGAGTTGAAATCAACCATGATTGAATGGTGGAGTGGACTCGATGGGCCGAATGGCCTTACTTCCGCTCCTATGTCTTATGGTCTTATGGTCTTAACCTCATTGCTTCATAGAACAATGACTCATCTAAATTAATATATAAGCCATCCTTGTGTTTTGTAACTGTATAGAGGAGGCTATAAGAAACCACTTTATATGGCAGTGTGAGAGACATTAATAGCACACAGCTCTCAGCCAAACCAGCATGAGCCACATGCGAGAACTGGGGTCCGTCGCCATTGGGAATTACAGAGTAAGGTATTCAGGAAGTCATCCCCTGGTCTACTGAGAAGAAACCAGGCAACCTTCATGTGTTGACACCTGCAGTCTCCAGTAAGGAAAAGAGCCTCTATTCTCTCCTATAATCTGCTCTACCTATAAAGTCCACCTACAAAGGAAAACTCTGACTCTTTGACTTCAAAAGTCATCGCCGCTACTAAACCGAACGTCAAGTTTCAGCCATTTCATTTCAGAAGGACAGAAAGAATTCAAGCAATGGGTTTGCAATGATGTCTCACAGAGACTGATCTGAAATCTCATCTTTCATTACCTTTATATCTGGCACCTCAAGGAACCAGTCAGGAGATAACAGCAATTACATCAGCAAATGACCATTACCCTTAATAAATCAATCTGAGACTAATCAAATTTTGCCCAAACCAATGAGAACTCAAGGACCACTGATTATACACATGGGCTGGGATTTAAAAGTAGAAAAGAAAAGCTTTTGGCTCACTGCTCAAAGAAGATAGAACAAAAAACAGTACTGTATCGCTTCTTGGCCTTTTGGCTAAGATCAAGTGTAGTTTTGTTGTCCTGCACTTGGGTGAAGTCATGAGGTTACACTGAGGCTTCATTTGAAGCAATTTTTTAAAGCGGCACCTAGGCCTTTTGGCATCCACCACCCTCTATTGAAAACCTTATCCCTTACATCTCTTTTAAACTTTTCCCCTCTCACTTTCAACCTATGCCCCCCCCCACTCCCCCCTCCCCCCGCCCACCCCCCTCCCTCCGCGCCCCCCGCACCCCCTCGCCCCCCCTCGAGTAAAGATGAGCAGGAAGAAGATAGTCTACCATCAAGAGGACACAGCAAAAGTCAACCAGAGGATCACAAGCTAGTGTTCCAGAGTGAACTGCCTTTTTTTAAGTATCATGTTTTTGTACATATTGTGATTAACTTAATAAGTTATGTGAAGCTTGTGACAACATACCTGGGCCCAGGGTGGTTTGTAGCTAGTCTGAATAAAGGGTCCCTTTTAATATCAGCTCTGATTGGATCAAGGCTGTAATTATATCAGAAGTGGGTGGTCCTGGCGGAACTCATATTGAGCGTCAGTGAGCAGGTTATTTCTATACAAGTGCTGCTTGACAGCACTATTGAAGACCCCTTCCATTAATTTGCTGATGAGCAAGAGTAGACTGATCGGGCAGTAATTGGCCAGGTTGGATTTGTCCTGCATTTTGGGTACAGGACATATCTGGGCAATTTTCCACATGGCATGTTGTAGCTGTACTAGAACAGCTGGGCTCAGGGTGGGGTTGATTCTAGAGTGCAGGTCTTCAGTACTATTGCGAGAATGTTGTGAAGACCTATTGCCTTTGGAGTATCTAGTGCTTTTAGCTGTTTCTTGAGATCAGATGGAGTGAATTGGCTGAAGACTGTCATTTCTGATGCTAGGGACCTCAGGAGGAGGAATGTATGTAAGTTTTTTTAAGTTTATTTGTTAGCGTCACAAGTAGTCTTACATTAACACTGCACTGAAGGTACTGTGAAAATCCCCTGGTCGCCACACTCCGGCACCTGTTCGGGTACACTGAGGGAGAATTTGGCATGGCCAATTCACCTAACCTGCACATCTTTGGACTGTGGGAGGAAACCGGAGCACCCGGAGGAAACACACGCAGACATGGGGAGAATGTGCAAACTCCACACAGACAGTGACCCAAGCTGGGAATCGAACCTGGGCCCCTGGCGCTGTGAGGCAGCAGTGTTAACCACTGTGTATAGGGAGCACAACCCTCTTCTCCACTGATGCAGTGACATTATTTGGACTAGACGGTGGCTTCGCACTCAACAAACCAATGTGCAAACTCCTAATGAAGCCCAGGATCCAGGTTCAGGGCCATTGCCGCTGACCTCTGCTGCAGGCCCAGGAAGGAAATGTGCCGGAAGAGCAAGGAAAATTCATTTCTTTGAAAAAACAACAACTTAAATAAAAGCATATTAAACTTGTTTTTGCTGAACAGCACATTATATTTCTGATCAATTCATTAATGATCAGAAATAGAAAATTAACTTCTTTAAGGATTCTCTTCTTAAATTATTTCATTGAAGCTGCAGCATGCAATGGTGTATACAGACCTTTTCTAGATGCTCTTTGCTAATTAGCGCACCCATATTGGCAGTCGGGTCAGAAGGAACGCCAACCTTCCATTTTCTGGCACTCTCCACAAACCTCTCCAAAAACTCACTGTAAATGTTCTTCTGCACAAATATTCGACTTGTGCACAGGCAGACTTCACCCTGTCAAAAGAGAAAATAATTCTTCACCTACACCCTACTCTAGGCAATAAATGGAGGGAGGGAGGAAAGAGAGGGAATTACCAATTTGTATCATCTGAAAATATATTACATAAAACATGGCTTTAATGGCGGTAATTCTGGAAGAGGCAGACAAAGGGCTGGCGCAAACTAAACACTCGTATCGTTATAGAACACTTCATTAAGCACCACAGAATCTGAGGTGGATTGGCACAGTATAGTCAGAAATTATTTGAGTCATATTGTTTGCATTGGCAATGCTAGAAATCCAGAATAATTAAGACAGATTAAATATGTAAACAATTAACGGGGAAGTAATGTACAAGAGGCATGGGTTGCACAAGGCACTCCAGAATTACACATGCAGAGAAAATACTATCATAAATCATTTCTTTCCTCTTTGATAATATCTTGAATATCCTGCATCAAATGATTGGGTCGACTTGTGTCTAGGTTCTCTGGTGGCAGCACTGATAGAGAGCAGCTGTCTCTATCCTCGAGGGGATATAACAATGTATCAGCCCGGAAACTAATCTAGAGTCACCCGACCAGAGAAACAAATTGGCTGGTCCAAATAAACAGGAACAAAAAAACTGTTCTCTTTTGAAATGACTGCAGACGCGGCTTAACTTACTTTTGTCTCTACAACCCACCCCCACTGCTCTAATGGGGGCAATTTTACCAGTGCTGGGTGGAGATGAAACTGGGAGAGTTTCAGATCTGACTTTTAGGCCCATTTTTAGTCCCCGCACCACCACCCCCCCCCCATCCCATCCCCCCCCCCCCCCCGTCCCCCCCACTGCCCCCCCATCCCCCCCCCCACTGCCCACCCTCCGCCATACACACTCTGACTGCAAAATTTTGAGCGCACCAGATTCACACTACAGAAGCCAGTGGGCGGGGCTTAACACGCCTGAAAGACCGCAGAGGCAGGTAGTGCGCATGTACAGGCCGCTGATGCTGCACGTGCGCATTAGCAGTAGCAGGAGTCTGACAGAAAAGAGAGAGCTGTCAGGCTCCTGCTACTGCAGGCAGCCTGAAGCAGCTCCCTCCCCCTGCAATCTCCCGAGATACAGTCCCCACCGACTGCCCCCACCCCGCCCTTCCTCTGCCACCCGGACTTATCGCAGACCACCCCTCCTACCCCACCAATCACGGACCAGCTGCTCTCCCCTCACCGATCGTGGCAGAGTGGCAGCGGGCCTCCTCTCTCTCCCTCCGCATTCCCCCCCCCCCTTCCACCGATCGCGGCAGAGTGGCAGCGGGCCCCCTCTCCCTCCCTCCCAATCATAGCAGAGTGGCAGCAGGACCCCACCCCAATAGCCCCTCCCCCAATAGCCACACCCCCAATTGCCCCTCCTCCATTAGCCCTGCCCCACTGGCCCTAGCTCCATTAGCCCCGCCCCCTGGCACTGTCCTGTGGGCATTGCCCAGGTGCCAGAGTGGCACTGCCAGTCTGGCACTGCCCAAGGGACACCTCCCCCTTGCCCTTGGCCTCCCTGGGGGCCTCAATGGCCTCCAGTTCCACTGGCGAGGCCAAATCGACTGCGCCCCGTTCATGGGGAGCATGTCTATTCCTCACCGGTGCGAACATTTCCCGGCGAGGTCATAAAGGGAGGCCGAGTCCGTACGATTGCGTGCCGGGCTCGCTGAGCAGATGCAAATGCCCATTTAAATAGATTTAAATATATTAACCTGCCTCTCGCCCATTTCCGGCGAGAGGTTGACCGCGTCAGATATCTGGCACTCGTAAAATGGCGCCGGCCACGAAAACCGGCTCCGATCTCGCTCAGCGTTTTAAGGCCCACTTTACCACTGCATCACGCCTGAAAACATGCGCAATGTGATGGTAAAATGGCCCCCAATGAGTCAAAAAGTGTTTGATATAATTCCTGTGAAGTGATTTGGGATGTTCTTAATATCATATATAACATCATATATAACATATATAAAGTTGTTATCCATTCATTCTGATTAAGGAGCTGGTATGGAAAGTACTTGACAGATTGTGTACTACAATTGTTGCTTTTCCCAATTTCCTCTTGAAATTGTCCCTTTAATTTTTCCCTCCTCTCCTGAAGGTAATCACTCACACTGGAGCATGGATGATGCCATCAGTGGTTGTTGGCATTCCTCATGTGACCCTTCAGCACTTAATCACTTTACTAAAAGTTTACTTTTTTCTGTTCGTTCACAGAATGTGGACTTCACTGGCTAGTCCAGCATTGATTGTCCATCCCTAATTGCCCTTGAGACGGTGGTGGTGAGCTGCCTTCTTGAACTGCTACAGTCCATGTGGTGTCGGTACACCCACAGTGCTGCTTTGACCTCGTGAGAGTGAAGGAATGCCAATATGTTTTCAAGTTGGAATACTGTGACTAGAGAACTTGCAAACTTACAAACTGAATCTACTAATTTTGATGAGGAAATTCAGTATGAAAAGCTTAAGAAGTAAAACAAGCATTCCTGAATATCTTTCAACAACACAAACACTACAAAAACTCAGTTCTGGCTAAGGATAAGTCTTGTGGAAATCTTCCTTGCCTTAAACCATAATGTTTTATTTTCAATTACGTGAGAACATTTGGATAATCAAATTCCTCTGAGTATGAGACTATGGGTGGGATTTTATAGCTGCGCTCATCCCAAAACCGTAAAATCCCACCCGAGATCAGCGGACCTTTCCACTGTCCGCTCCTCGCCCGCTTCAATTCTGTGGCGGGCGGGGCAGTAAAATCCCGGCCTATGAGTTGTGTGGGTTTTTTAACATCCTACAGAACGTAGGAACTACTCTCACACAAGTTGCGTTCCTGGCTCTTATCTTTTTGTTACAGTAATTTAATTGTCTGTCATCTGTTGTATGGATCTCCTCCAATATAATCAAGCTGTTTTCAGACTTGACTCTTTTCCTGCTCTAGATGCAGATAGCGCACTGTCTTCAGAAGCAGTAACATCCAGGAGGCACCAAACCATATCTGTCCCTGCTTCTGGCGTTTGTTTTTCTTGCATTAAAGTGTTATTCTCCAAACTGAGTTTTATCTTCGTATTGTGTGTACTGGATAGGATAGGACAGTGGTAATAACACTGCACCAGAAACGTAGAGGTATAGGCCGGAAATTTTCCATCCCGCCTGCCGCGGGAATCGTAGCAGGCGGAACAGAAAATTCAGCGGACCACGTAAAGATCTCTTGACTTTGGGTGGGAATTTCCAGTCTTGGGCGCCCCGCGGCCGGAAACTCTCACCCATAACTTCAGTTTCCACTATCACTACTTGCAAAAGTGAATTCTCTAAATATGTGTGTTATCACCAGCAAATTACTACTGCTGTATAAACAAACACAGTTGGCTCATTGATGACCTACAGGGAAAGCAACACCTGATACCTTTACCTGATCTGGCCTACAAGTGATTTCAGTGCCAAAATCTATAGTTTACATTTCAATGCTTCCTGAATTAATCAGTTTAGCAGGCCATTCAAATTGTCAGGATAACTGGAAAGGGGCAGATTCAGTAAAAATCTGGCCTTGGCCTCATCCTCAGAACAATTGTTATTAATGGAAATGAAGATAAATAGAGGGGCTAATCACAAAATGGTCGGTACTGATTCAGGGCGAGGGCTTTTTTCACAAGTACTTGACCTTTACAATCTGTTGTTGTACCCGCCTACTAATACTTTTCCTACCAATACATTTCCTACCTGGTTAGTAAAGCTGGATCGCACTGTGGTTGGAATGCATTCATCAAGATTTGCATCATCAAAGATGATGGCTGGGTTCTTCCCTCCTAGCTCCAGGGAGATCTTCTTACAGAACGGAGCACTCCTCTCTCGAATGCGCTGTGCAGTCACTGTGCTCCCAGTGAAGGATATCAGTGGCACATCAGGGTGAGAGACAATTGCCTCCCCTGCCCTTGGACCAGTCCCAAACACTATGTTCACAACACCAGGTGGAACACCTAGGAGAAGGGCAATAAATAACTTCTCAATAACATTTAAGTACAGAATGAAATGTTTTACTTTGGAACGATGCCTAATATTTGTATCAAAGAAACAAAATCCCGAGTCATGTGACCAACATTTTCAGGAAAGCAATGTTTTCAAGATAGGTTTCATAGAAGAAGCAACAGTTCCCAATAAGGGGCGGCACGGTAGCACAGTGGTTAGCATTGCTGCTTCACAGCTCCAGGGACCTGGGTTCGATTCCCGGCTTGGGTCACTGTCTGTGTGGAGTTTGCACATTCTCCTCGTGTCTGCGTGGGTTTCCTCCGGGTGCTCCGGTTTCCTCCCACAGTCCAAAGATGTGCGGATTAGGTTGATTGGCTATGCTAAAATTGTCCCTTAGAGTCCTGAGATGCGTAGGTTAGAGGGATTAGTGGGTAAAATATGTAGGGATATGGAGGTAGGGCCTGGGTGGGATTGTGGTCGGTGCAGACTCGATGGGCCGAATGGCCTCTTTCTGCACAGTAGGATTTCTATTAAAAAAAAGTCATCATTCAACAAGCGTTCGACAAATACAGAGGGCTGAAAGTCAGTGATTCTGGCCACAGCAATAAGTAAAATGTACCATGTGCAAGGAACGAGCAATCACCTGAACGTTAGCATGGGACACACAAATTGTTCTTCATAAAGAAGTTGCAAAATGTGTTCCAATAAAGGCATTCCTTATCTACCAGTTAGCATCCCTCTACCTGCTTCATCCAAGAGCTTGCACATCATCCAAGCAGTGACTGACGTCATTTCACTGGGTTTGGCAACCACGGTGTTGCCCGTGGCAATGGCTGGAGCTATCTTCCAGGTCAAGAGATACAGTGGTAAATTCCAGGGGCTGATGAGGCCAGCTGAAGAGACAGAGTAAGGGATTAGCATTAGTTACTCCGTACTGTGAAATTGTGGCTGTCAAGAAAAAGGTAAAAGTCCCTCCCAATGCTACAGCATGGGCATTAAACTCAGAGTTGTTTATGTCACGACAATCTTTTTTCTCCTTCTCTATGTTCACCATGTCTCATGCCGCTTGCTGGCTCAGAACCTGGCTGCTGGGTTTTTTCTACACTGTACGTAGTTGCTAGGGGAGCTACAGGAGCACCCTGGGATATCTGACCTTGTGATATTCTTTCCTGCTCTGTGGGGGAGAACCTCATTTCCATTCAGCACCTTCCCTAATGGCTTTCTTGAGCCTTTGAAGGGAATATATGCTGCCTACTGCTTCACACGGCCGCCTAGAACATCAACGTACTAGATCAATGGACCATCTGTGCACCAGCTTTACATGTTTATGATTCCCCTAATTATACTCTTGGCATATTTAATATTGTTAATCATATCAGGAGCGCAACAATTTGATATCTGGTAGATCTTTGGGGACATCCATTGAACATAAGAACATAAGAACTAGGAGCAGGAGTAGGCCATCTGGCCCCTCGAGCCTGCTCCGCCATTCAATAAAATCATGGCTGATCTTTTTGTGGACTCAGCTCCACTTACCCGCCTGCTCACCATAACCCTTAATTCCTTTACTGTTTAAAAATCTATCTTTGCCATAAAAACATTCAACAAGGTAGCTTCAACTGCTTCACTGGGCAGGAAATTCCACAGATTCACAACCCTTTGGGTGAAGAAGTTCCTCCTCAACTCAGTTCTAAATCTGCTCCCCCGTATTTTGAGGCTATGCCCCCTAGTTCTGGTTTCACCCACCAGTGGAAACAACCTCCCTCCTTCTATCTTATCTATTCTCTTCATAATTTTACAGGTTTCTATAAAATTCCCCCCACTCTTCTAAATTCCAATGAGTATAATCCAGTCTACTCAGACTCTCCTCATAAGCCAACACTCTCAACTCCGGAATCAACCCAGTGAATCTTCTCTGCACCCCCTCTAGTTTCTCCTTTCTCAAGTAAGACAACTAAAACTGTACACAGTACTCCAGGTGTGGCCTACCCAGCACCTTATACAGCTGCAACATAGCCTCCCTTTGTTTAAACTCCATCCCTCCAGCAATGAAGGACAAAATTCCATTTGCCTTCTTAATTACCTGGTGCACCTGCAAACCAACTTTTTGCAATTCATGCACAAGAACACCCAGGTCCCTCTGCACAGCAGCATGCTGCAATTTTTACCATTTAAATAATAATCCATTTTGCTGTTAGTCCTACCAAAATGGATGACTTCACATTTACCAACATTGTACTCCATCTGCCAGACCCTCGCCCACTCACTTAGACTATCTATATCCCTTTGCAGACTTTCAGTGTCCTCTGCACACTTTACACTACCATTCATCTTAGTGTCATCTGCAAACTTTGGCACACTATACTTGATCCCCAACTCCAAATCATCTATGTAAATTGTAAACAATTGCAGTCCCAACACTGATCCCTGAGGCACAACATTAGTCACTGATCACCAGCCACTCTTTGCTTTCTGTTAGTTAACCAATCCCTTATCCATGCTAATACATTACCTGTGACACCGTGCACCTTTACCTTATGCAGCAGTCTTTGGTGCGGCACCTTGTCGAATGCCTTCTGGAAATTCAGATGCACCACATCCACCGGTTCCCCATTGTCCACCACGCTCAATATCCTCAAAGAATTCCAGTAAATTAGTTAAACATGACCTGCCTTTCCTGAACCCATGCTGCATCTTCCCAATGGGACAGACTGTCATTCCAGACATCACCACCCTCTGGGTAAAAAAGTTTTTCCTCACATTCCCCCTAAACTTTCTGCCCCTCACCTTGAACCTATGTCCCCTTGTGACTAACCCTTCAACTCAGAGGAACAGCTGCTCCTTATCCATTCTGTCCATGTCTCTCAATCTTGTATATCTCGATCAGGTCACCTATCAGTCTTCTCTGCTCCAACGAAAACAACCCAAGCCGACGCAACCTCTCCTCATAACTTAAATGTTCCATCCCAGGCAGCATTCTGGTGAATCTACATCTCTCCATTTCTATCTCTGAAATTCCTCCCAGTCCCACCTCAAGACAGCCCCCCACAGAGAGCTAGCACAGAAACAACAGGTGGATAGATTCTTCGTAAGCAAGGAGGGATAGGATTTCAGGAATAGCTGAAGTGCAGATTTGAGGTTACCCTCAGATCAACCAAGATCTTATTAAATGACGGAGCATGTTGGAGGGGCTTAATGGCCTGCTCCTGATTCTCATGTTCCTCATCTCAGTCCTAAATGGCTTGGCACTTATTCTAAGACTGTGTCCCCTGGTTCTAGATTTCCCCCCCCCCCCCACCCCCCACCCCCCCAGCCAGGGGAAATGTCTTTTCTGCATCTACCCTGTCTATCTCTTTTTGAATTTTGTAAGTTTCAATGAGATCACCTCTCATTCTTCTAAATTCTAGAGAATACAGACCCAGTTTCCTCAGTCTCTCCTCATAGGACAATTCCAGTCTTTGTGGAATGCTAAACTGTGCTACAGGGTGTAAATCATTCCTCTGTTGCACTTGCGGGGTAGTTTCCCTTTTAATATTTTCAATAGTCTGTGCAGCGGGATTAACAAGATCGCTAACCAAACCTTTTGACGGCTCTCTATCTCCAAAGCCACTCCAAATTATGACATTTTAACACGAAGTGTACTTATTTTTATCACTTTCTTCTATAAAATACTCAAGCATATTTTCACAAAAATATTTTAAACTTATATATAATAATGCAAAGGAACATCATAAGCCTTCAGAATTGACTTTTTGTTGCCTTACCTACTCCTACTGGAGTCCGTGTGGTGAAGTTTGTACAGCCCATATGGTCCATCTCTGCACAATCTGTGGTGTGGTGGAGGATAGTTGAGGCAAAGAAATGGAAATTATAAACTGCTCGAGGTATTTCCATGCTTCTGGCTGCAGTTATTGTTTTTCCTGTCATTTGAAAAGGTAAAAAAAAAATCAGTATTTATGAAATGATTTTTTTGGGGCTATTTATAATACTATACTCACAATGTGGAGGCCAACAGCGCGATGGCACAGTGGTTAGCACTGCTGCCTCACAGCACCAGGGACCCAGGTTCAATTTCAGCCTCAGGTGGCTGTCTGTGTAGAGTTTGCACTTTCTCCCCGTGTCTGCCTGGGTTTCCACCGGGTGCTCAGGTTTCGTCCCACAGTCCAAGGATGTGCGGGGTTAGGCTGACTGGCCGTGCTAAATTGACCCTTGTATCAGGGGGATTAGCAGGGTAAATGTGTCGGGTCACAGGAATAGGGCCTGGGTGGGATTGTGGTCAGTACAGACTCGATGGGCTGAATGGCCTCCTTCTGTACTGTAGGGATTCTATGAAAACTTCCAGAGAATTCTCGTGTTTGCTCCCCATAGCTGTTAATATGACACAGCGAAAACCTCTATATTCTACTCATATCAGATTCCGTTTCAATGTGCAATAGTTTGTGTCACTGATGGAAATATGTCCACCGTGCACAGATCTCCACATACGTGCAAAATCCAGGTCTAAGTTCTGAGGTGGATTTGGAAGAGAAAAAAATACTTCCAAGGAGGGAGGATTCTCACCTACAGCAGCTGTCATCAGCCGCACTGAGCCTCATCATTACCCAAACCCTTCAATGGAGCACCTGGGTTAAACAATTGGACCTGGTATGTTGTATTGGACTGGGTCATCCAGATGGTCATCAAGATGTTCCTTTGCAAGCTGCCTCATGAAACACAGATGTTCATCATTTGACTCACAAGGAAACACTGAGGCTTAGCATGACAGCTCATCCTGCTCTGCAGGCCTTGACTCCAGAAAATTGGATGGGCACTTGAGGGAAATAAATTTGCAGGACTACAGTGACAGAGGAGAGGAATGGGACTGGCTGGATTACTCGGCAGGGAGCTGCCATGGGCTCGGTGGACTGAGCGGCCTCCTTCTGTACCATAATGACTCTATGACATCTCCAGCTTTTTCCAGTTCTGCCGAAAAACCATCGACTTAAAACATTAACCCAGTTTCTCACTCCTGGTGCTACCTGACTGGCTGAGTATTTTCAGTACTTTCCATTTTTATTTCAGTGAGGCATCTGTGCTTTCAGGAGAGGAAAAGAGCATGCGACAAATTAGAAAAAATAAATCTCTGGATCCTGATTAAGGATAGTCTGAGTTAGGTATGCAAAATAGCTATTTCCCATACTCAGTCTGTAAACATCCCTACATATCCTATAAAAAATATGATAAATATGATGCAGCAAGTGGTTAGGATCTGGAATGCACTGCCTGACAACGTAATGGAAACAGATTCAATCCTGGCTTTCAAAGGGCAATTATAAGCACCTGAAAAAAATTGTAAGATTACAGGGAAAGGATGGAGGCATGGGACTGGGAGAGCTGCTCTTATGGAGGCCCACTGATTGTTGCGTCTTTGGTGCAGGGAAGAACCAAAAGAGGCCTCAAAGGCCTGCCATGACATTTATTGGTAAGTCACCTCCAGGGACCAGCTTTCCTGGCTTTCAGAGGGGGAGGCGGGGAGGGGGAGGGGGAGGCGGAGGCGGTGGGGGGGGGGGGGGGGGGGGGAGGCAGAGACAGGGTGGGGGGACCAGTTACCAACCCCCCCCCCCCTCCCCCAGGATATTCTTGCAACAGCTCCAATCAGCCCACAAATTGGCATTGAATTATAAGATTAATTGCTCGCCACTGCTGGGCAAGGTAGCTGACATGACACTTCAGTCTCTGAAATTCCTCGAAGTCCCCACCTCAGGACAGCCCCCACAGAAAGCTAGCACAGAAACAACAGGCTGAGTGGCCTTCCTTCTGTGCGGTAACCATTCTATGGTTCTATGATTTCCTTTGTTGAAAGTAAAATTCAATGAGGGTGCAAATACTTGGTTTCAATTCTCAGTGTCGTGCACAGGTGTACATTTGCATGTCAGGGTGCAGCTGGAGCCTTTGCTGCGCCACATGTCTCACAGATTGAACTCAGATAATATTGGAAATACAAATATATTTGATATCATTGTTTGATGACATCAGTAGGCAAGTGAAAGATTTCCCATGGCCTATTGCATGACCCTGCAATTCTTATTGATGCTTAAATCTGCGCTTGAAATATTACATAAAGACAAGAACCTCATAAAGGGCAACATAATTAGAAGTACCGGAACAGCAAACATCTTCCAGTCCATCAGTCTTGGAGGGAACTTCCATGTGGTGATGTGCCCATGTTGTCTGCTGCCCTTGTCCTTCAAGGTGGTTAATGCTAAGGGTTTGTACGGTGCTGGCAAAGAAGTCTTGGTGAGTTGCTGCAGTGCATCTTGTAGATGGTACACATGGCTGCCACAATGGGTCAGTGGTGAATGGGGTGCTGATCAAGCAGACTGCTTTGTCCTGGTTGGTGTCAAGCTTCTTCAGTGTTGTTGGAGCTGCACTCCAAGCAAGTGGAGAGTGTTCTATCGCATTTCAAACTTGTGGCCTTAAAGACGGTTGTCAAGTTTTGGGGGAGTCAGGAGGTAAGTTATTGGCTGTAGAATTCCCAGCCTCTGACCTGCTTTTGTAGCTACAGTTTTTATATGGCTTGTCCAGATCAGTTTCTGGTCAACGGAAAATCCCAGGACGTTGATGTCGGGTATTCAGTGATGGTAATGCCATTGAATTTCAAAGGGCGATGGTTAGATACTCTCTTGTTGGAGATGGTCATTGCCTGGCTCTTGTGTGGCACAAACGTTACTGACCATTCATCAGCCAAACCTGAAAGTTATCCAGGTTTGGCTGCATATGGACAAGGACTGCTTCGGTATCTGAGGAGCCGCGTATGGTTCTAAACAATGCGTAATTATCAGTGAACATTTCAGTTCTGACCTAATGGGAGGGAAAGGTCATTGATGAAGCAGCTGAAGATAGTTGGACCTCGGACACTATCCTGAGGAACTCCTGCAGTGATGTCCTGGGACTGAACATCCACAACCATCATCCTTTGTGATAAGTATGACCCCAGTGGAGAGTTTCTCCCCTCATTCCCACTGACTTCCGTTTTGCTCGGATTGCTTGTTGCTAAACTTGGTAAGATACTAACTTGATGTCAAGGATAGTCACTCTCACCTGACCTCTTGAGTTCAGTTATTTTTGGCCATGTTTAAACCAAAGCTGTAATGAGATCAGGAGCCATGTGGTCCTAGTAGAACCAACACGGAGTGTCAGTGGAAGGCAGTGGAAGCGGGATAACTAAATATTTTTAAGGCAGAGGTAGATAGACTCTTTTTGGGCAAGTGAATCAAAAGTTATCAGGGGTAGATGGGGAATTTGGAACTCAACACAAACAAATCAGACATGATCATATTGAAGGGTGGAACAGACCAATGGGGCCAAATGGCCTACTGCTGCTGCTATTTCATAGGATAGGGCAAATTGAGAGAACCTATTTTCTCTGGTAGGGGATTTCAGTAAATAGTACATTGCTTAAAATGAGAGCTCAGCCATTCAGCAGCAATGTTGTATGAGGAACGGTTGAGGACTCTGGGTCTGTACACGTTGGAGTTTAGAAGGATGAGGGGGGATTGAAACTTATAGGATACTGCGAGGCCTGGATAGAGTGGATGTGGAGGGGATGTTTCCACCAGTAGGAAAAACTAGAACCAGAGGGCACAACCTCAGGCTAAAGGGACGATCCTTTAAAACAGAGATGAGGAGGAATTTCTTCAGCCAGAGAGTGGTGAACCTGTGGAACTCTTTGCCTCAGAAGGCTCTGGAGGCCAGGTCATTGAGTGTCTTTAAGACAGAGATAGATTGATTCTTGATTAATAATGAGATCAGGGTTATGGGGAAAAGGCAGAAGAATGGGGAATGAGAAAAATATCAGCCATGATTGAATGATGGAGCAAACTCGATGGGCCGGGTGGTCTAATTCTGCTCCCATGTCTTATGATCTTATGGTCTAATATTAGGATTCACTTCTTCACACAAAGGGTCGTGAAAATCTGCGAGTCTCCCTCGAAAAGCTATGGAGCCAATTCAAAATTTCAAAACTGGAATTGATAGATTTTTGTTAAGCTAAGTGTTAGGAGTTATGAAACCAAGGTTGGCAGTGGATGGAATTATGCTACAGGTCAGCCATGATCTAACTGAATGCAGTAACAGGTTTGAGAGACTGAAGGTCTACTCTTGTTCACATTTCCCTGTGACTTCTATGGTCTAGCTCGACCAGTTAACCGCAAGCCACTGTGATATTAAGAACTTGGAGTACTCAACTGAGAAGCCTGCACCACAGTATCATGTTCATTATGATGAAGCTCAAAATTCAGGACGACTCGTCATTTGCGCTAATATGGTTCAGGGGACTGTGCCCAAAAAATGGGCACCCTTCCCACCCAATCCCAATTGAACCCATCATCCCTATAGTCTTGTTCTAGTCTTCTTATGTTCTTGGCTTGAAGAATAAAATGATTTGTACAATCAAACAAGTGCTTAGGTTGCACAATATTTGAAGCTTATAAGCAATGTTTTTAACGAAGTCTAGATGAGTTCCATTTTAAAAGGCAATTACATTGTGTCATCAAATTGTCAAATATTGACTGCACTATCTGCTTCCCACCAATTCACCTGTGATTGCAGATGCTGCTTGGTAGAGCCCCAGCCCCATCTCTCCCACATTCAAACGCTCAACGTGCACACAGAAACAATTGGCCGCTTCTGTTACCTTGATCCTTTGATTCTGCTTGAGCAAATTCCTCCAGATGAGCTTCTATCAGGTCTGCCAGCTTATGAAGTATCTGGGAGCGCTGTAAAGGACTCTTGCTTGACCAAGCAGGGAAGGCTTCTTTGGCAGCACTTACAGCAGCATCCACCTGTCGAGAAAGAAAGTTTAAAACAACAACCAGGTCACAAGAATTTCACTTCTTCAGCACGCATTGGCTCAAGTCATTTTTCAAAATCTTCAGTGAGTAAGTGGGGTAAATTTTCCGGTCCTCCCTGCTGTGGGAATCGTCATGGGCAGGACGGACCACTTGATGGACAATTGAAAGGTCTGTTGGCCTCAGGCGAGAATTTCCAGCATCGGGAGTGGAAAATCCTGCCAAGTGGCGTTAGTTTTCTTAACTGCACCTGGATGAATGAGATCCTGTCTTTTCTGCACAATATGTTGTACATGATCAGCTGGTTAACAAAAAGCACACTCTTCTGGTAGTTTTGAATCTCTGAGAGCGTTCCCATTTCACACAGACATGTGAACAGAATATGAAGCAGAACACTGCGAATGTCAGAACTCTGAAACAAAAACAGAAAATGTTGGAAATACTCAGGAGGTCAGACAGCATCTGTAACGGGAGAAACAGAGGCTAATGACCCTCAGAAAGTTAGAGATGTAATAGGTTTGGAGCAAGGGGTGAGTGGGAGATGGACAAAAGGAAGGTCTGTGATAGGGTGAAAGACAGAAGCGATTAACGGGCAGTATGATGGCGCAGTGGTTAGTACTGCTGCCTCACAGTGCCAGGGGCCCGTGTTCGATTCCAGCCTTGGGTGACTGTCTGCGTGGAGTTTGCACATTCTCCCCATGTCTGCGTGCTCCGGTTTCCTTTCACAGTCCAAAGATGTGTGGATTGGCCATGCTAAATTGACCCTTAGTGTTCAAAGATGCGTAGGTTAGGGGGATTAACGGGGTAATTATGTGGATTAGGATGCTTTGTCAGACTCGATGGGCCTAATGGCCTCCTTCTGTACTGTAGAGATTCTATGATTTAAGAACAGAAGAATTAATCTTATAGAGTCAGAAAATTTGGACTTGGGCTCTCCGCCATGTCTCAGACTGATTCAAAGAGTTATCCGCAGTGTGCAGGTAGTTTGTACATTAATAAATGCCACCATGCCATCATTTGCACGATTTTTCATTAATTTTGCATATGCAGCATTGTTTTCATATGTGCAGCCACATGATCAGGCCATTGCTGAAGTTTCTCTCTTAAAAAATACATATATTTACCTGTTGACACTGAACTCTGCAGCAATGGTTGTGGTGCCTTTTTCTGTTCCTTAACACTACAGCACGGTATCCAATGACATTCTACCATAGGCATTTTTGGAAGAAGAAGAGGATATTCCAGGCAGGTCAGGTTGTACTAAAAGTGCTCTGCGTCTAGCTGGCAATTTTCAGGCAGAGGCCAACATATTCCCCCTTGTCCAAGGGCTGATGTCAGTGTCAGCTTTGAGGTTTTGAAAAAAGTTATGCCAAATATTTAAAGCAGACCTATGGCCAAACTCCACATACAGGCACTTCCAATGGCTGCAAACATCACGATCGCATTTTGTCTTACACGTCAGAATCATTTCAAGATGCCACTCAAGTCATTGCAAATATAAGTAAAAAAATAAGTGCATATGTGTGATCCACATCACAGCTATATTGCTTGCACAAGCCACCTAGCTCACCTTCCTTCTCATGGCAAACCAATAATGACCCAAGTATCCACCTTCTCAAAGGCAATTAGTGCTGGGCAATAAATGCCACAGTAAGAAGACTCACAACACCAGGTTAAAGTCCAACAGGTTTATTTGGTAGCAAATACCATAAGCTTTCGGAGCGCTGCTCCTTCGTCAGATGGAGTGGAAATGTGCTCTCAAACAGTGCACAGAGACACAAAATCAAGTTACAGAATACTAATTAGAATGCGAATCCCTAAAGCCAGCCAGGTCTTAAAGGTACAGACAATGTGGGTGGAGGGAGCATTAAACACAGGTTAAAGAGATGTGTATTGTCTCCAGACTAATCAGTATTCTGTAACTTGATGTTGTGTCTCTGTGCACTGTTTGAGAGCACATTTCCACTCCATCTGACGAAGGAGCAGCGCTCCGAAAGCTTATGGTATTTGCTACCAAATAAATCTGTTGGACTTTAACCTGGTGTTGTGAGACTTCTTACTGTGTTCACCCCAGTCCAACGCCGGCATCTCCACATCACAATAAATGCCAGCCTTGCCTGCAATGCCCACATCCCATAAAATAAATATAGCTCTGCAGTTTACAGACTGGCAGATTTCCCTAAGAGCGTAAGACTGCTTGGTATTGTTTTTTTAAAATTTCTATAAGTACTTAAGGGATCAAAACCACCTTTCACTCACCGAACAATACATGTCCTGGTTTATTTAATACATATGCTGTCAAATTGCTTTCCCTCAGTTTGGTGTTCAAGGGAGGAGCCGTGGCATTCATAGAATCATAGAATCCTACAGTGCAGAAGGAGGCCATTCAGCCCATCGAGTCTGCACCGACCACAATCCCTCCCAGGCCCTATCCCTATAACCCCATGCATTTACCCTAGCTAGTCCCCCTGACACTAATGGGCAATTTAGCATGGCCAATCCACCTAACCCGCACGTCTTTGGACTGTGGGAGGAAATGAAGGCCTATAGTGTGTTAGCTTTTATTAACAGGGGGTTGGAGTTTAAGAGCCGTGGGGTTATGCTGCAACTGTACAGGACCTTGGTGAGACCACATTTGGAATATTGTGTGCAGTTCTGGTCACCTCACTATAAGAAGGATGTGGAAGCATTGGAGAGAGTGCAGAGGAGATTTACCAGGATGCTGTCTGGTTTGGAGGGTAGGTCTTATGAGGAAAGGTTGAGGGAGCTAGGGCTGTTCTCTCTGGAGCGGAGGAGGCTGAGGGGAGACTTAATAGAGGTTTATAAAATGATGAAGGGGATAGATAGAGGGAACGTTCAAAGACTATTTCCTCGGGTGGATAGAGCTATTACAAGGGGGCATAACTATAGGGTTCATGGTGGGAGATATAGGAAGGATATCAGAGGTAGGTTCTTTACGCAGAGAGTGGTTGGGGTGTGGAATGGACTGCCTGCAGTGATAGTGGAGTCAGACACTTTAGGAACATTTAAGCGGTTATTGGATAGGCACATGGAGCACACCAAGATGATAGGGAGTGGGATAGCTTGATCTTGGTTTCAGATAAAGCTCGGCACAACATCGTGGGCCGAAGGGCCTGTTCTGTGCTGTACTGTTCTATGAAATTGGTGCACCCGGAGGAAACCCACACAGACACGAGGAGAATGTGCAAACTCCACACAGACAGTGACCCAAGCTGTGAATTGAACCGTGGTCCCTGGCGCTCTGAGGCAGCAGTGCTAACCACTGTGCCGCATGGTGGCACATATTTGGATTCATTTCAAATACTAACATCTTGTGAGATTTGTTCAAGTATATGTTTGATTGGTAGCTTTTCTCAACCCGGCTGGTTGAGAAAAGGGGACAGAATTCTCCCATTTCAGACCGACATAATTACCCGCTGGTGTGACCCAAGATTGGAAGGTCTGACAGGATAATGAGTGGCAGGCACAAGGCAGCATCCAGTTTGCCAGAGACTTCAAAGTTAGTGCAACAACTTTCTGCCACAGTGCTGCACTGTTGCTGACGTGCTGTTCACCATCCTGCTGGAGCAGAGTTCATGCCCTCCATCTCCATGCCAAGCTGTTCTTGATGGACAGCACCGTGCTGCTGGACCCATGGACCCTCCTGTGTCACCGAGTTTGATCTGTACAGAACCTGAGGTTGGGGTCTCCTTCCCCCTGGTCCAAACCAAAATGCTTTTATTTGACCGTTACATTCACACACCCATGGAATGGTTTTTAAAAAGTGCAATTTATTCAAAGTGATAGAGTAGCCGTGACAATGAGATGACATCAAAACTTTCTTAATTTTCCTAACCCTACCACTATATCTTGGTGCTGCCCTGACATCTGCAGCAGGGGCAGAGGCAGCCTGCTGACTACTATGCCGTGATACCTGTGATGACCTTGGCGGATGTCCTCTGGTGACCTGAGACCTGGAGGGGACCGGCCTCGTGATGGTCTCCTGCTCAGGGACAGAAGCACAGAGAGGCCAAGTTTTCCCTAATGAGCAAAGGAACCGCCATGTAATAAAACATAATTTTCAACAGAAACCATAACCATGTTATTTTCTACTAACCTGATTAAAACGTAAGTTTATAAACTACAGCAAAATCTATGCTGTGTGTTTGTTTCATTCACTTATTCTTTACTGTTTGCTGATTTGTTTTGTCAGTTGTAGCCCTGGGTCACAGTCTACTGTGGTGTTACTCTGCCACCTTCTGGAATCAAGGAAGTGCATGATGTTCTAATCCTGTGAACACAACAGCCAGGATTCTCCCAAAAAGGTTCCAAGTGTCAAATTTGCTGAAAAACTAAAGTAATTCACATTATTTTTTTCAGTGGGAATTCACACTAGAATCTCCCACACTTTGTGCAATGCAGAGTCCACCAGCGTGAATATCATTAAATTTCAAAGGGCCAGGGCCTACTCACACCGGAGTCTGACAGTTCTGGAAGTCTGCGCATGCGCAATTGCCCCAAATTGTCAGCCTCCCTCTTTGCTGGCCAGCTCGATCATTGGCCAGCCCGCGGCCCCAGCATTGCTGCCCGCCCAACCCCCCCACGGCCCGATAGCGGCCCACCCGACCACACACGGGTCAGCCCCGAACCCCCCTCCATCCCAGACAGCCCGATCTCCAGCCACCCCCAAGCCAGCAGACCAACCCCCCGGGTGGCAGACCCCATCCTCCACCCGGTAGAACCCCTCCCCTCCACCCCCCCGCAGACCACCCTCCCGGCTGACCACACCCCCCGATCGCTGATCTTCCTCTTGTCCCGACCAGATCCAAAAGCAGAGTGGCAACGGGACTCCCACCCGTACCTATGAACCCTTAGGCCATGTCCACAGCAGGCCCTGCCCCCTATGCCCCGCCCCAATAAGACCCAACCCTTGACACTGCCCGATGCCTGATGGGCAGTGCCAAGGTGCCCCCTGGGCATGGGCACTTTGCCCCTTGGGCAGTTCCAGGGGGCACAGGCTGGCACTGCCAGGGTGCCCATGCCCAGGGGGCACCACCACCCCCCCACCACCCAACCCCCTGGGGGACCCCGATATCCCCCCCTTCACTCCAGCGGGGTCATCCCGCTAGTTCCCTGCAAAAGGGGGAGCAAGTCTGAACCCTGCTGAAGTGAAATACTCCTAGTGGGGTGGGAGATGCGAGCGGGCCCAGAGAATTCAGTCCCCTGATAATGCCATTTAAATAGTATGTTAAATACTATTAAAATGCTAGCCCCGTCTCCCAGCCGGTTTCCAGCACTGCGCAGATGCCACTGGAAATTCGGGCCTGGGAAACGCAAGTGTGGCATGAACGCTCGCGGGAATCCCTCGAATCAGCCAACACACGATTCTCCCGGCCCACTGCGCTAAGATATTAACGCAGTGGGGTGGGAGAATCGTCCCCGATATATTTACCTCAGTATCTCAGCAACTGGAAGCACTACCTGGGGCAAAATCTGATCTATGAGAGTGGTTGATGATGCTGAACCCAAAAACGATTCAGAGTGACAAAAAGGATGGGTGGGTTGTTTAAAATCTCAAACACAGTCCCTGCTCATTTGATCTCCAACGTCCACTGAGCCCCCCCAGAATCTCCTACTCACATCACCTTCCTGTTCTCGAACATGTCCCTGCACTCCCCTCCCCCACAACCCCTCCATGTCAGATCAGCTGCCCACGCTGCAATCTCTGACTTCCCGATTCCACAAGCTCTACATTCTCAGAGGTTTCTACTCTACTAACTCCTATCCCCGTCACCTTCCTCTGCTATCATCGTTGTGCCATTGTGAGCCATAGACGGGGTTATCGAGGGAAGGAAAGGCTGTTGGCAAACTCTACCTTTAATTGAACATGAGGCTAACTATGCACAATGCAAACTTAACACGAGGCTCTACATAGAACTCTCTCCATCCTCTGCTGTCATGTGATCCTACATTACTGATGTAGGTTATATATTTATCTTTATACTACACTTCCTGATTAGTCGCCCCACTTTGGGATTTCCATCTTTCCTGTGATCTCACCTTCAAACCAATTCCTCACCAATGAACTCTGACCTTCCCCAAATCCTTATGTCCAGCAATGCCAGTTTTAAAATGCATTTTTTCTTGATTTCCAAGTTGGCCAGGAGGAGGCGGCCAACTCCAACTCTGATTGCTTCCTGACTGCGCCTCCCCCCCCCTCCCCGCCCCCAACCCCCCGCAACCCTCCATGAAGCCCAATGACATATCTTATTCACTTTAGTCCCTGGCTGTGATCCCCAGCCACCAGAAATACCCCTCATCCCCACCCTTCTCCATGTCATTGATGCCATATTCAGGTGGGGTATCAGCATTGCACACTTTAGCTCTGGGGGCTCGGAAGCCCAAGGCATTATGCCGGCGAGGTAGTACGAGCCTGCAGCTCATTTCAACCTCAGCACACTCTACTTATGCCTCCAGATCAAACCAGGGCTTAAGTTTCAAAGTCACTGTTTAACTACCTGTCTTCACATGTCATAGTTAATGATCTTGACCATCCTAGAGATGTCAATTTCTGGTTGCTGTTGTGAATTGGTTGGCCAGCTTTCATGAATTTTCTAGGTTGGTACGTGCCCACTCAATGCAATGTCACTTTCTTCCAAGTCACTTTGCAATTGGAACAAATGTTGGCCCAGATTCTGTGGTCAGCAGCGAAGCAAAAACAATCACCACTGACCTCAAGGAGAAATCGAGCAAGAACTTTGTCTCTCTTGGCGTACAACCAATTATAAAATTGTGCAACCGGGATTCCCAGTGTCGGGCCTCAGTGTTATTCGCAAATTGTCCAATTAGACAATAAATGAAAGAATTTTTACAGCCAACCAGGAACTGAAAAGCAGTAATTTTTGCAACAAAAAATAAATTTAGGGATTTCTAACAGTAATTAGGGAGTGGAAAAGGATAAGTTCTTGTCAGTTAAATTGATTTTTCTGATTGTTGGCTCTGGAGGCCAGGGAGAGGGGGGAGAGAAGCTGGGACAGCGAGTGACAGACCACAGTGTCAGGATTTTCATATTAATCTGTGTTTAGGCTGAATCCTGAAGTTGCCATCAGATTCAGAGTGTCAATGACTGCAAATCCCGTCAACGTCAAGATGCAACAAACTCAGATTTGAAAGATTCATTCCTAATAGCCAATGAGATGATATGTTGGACCGAAGTTTAACATTTGGACCTACTCACAGTCGGGGAAGCTGGCAGTGAGTTGAGAAACCAAAAGCTAATGCAATGGGCTTTCCAGTGACTCTTTATCTGAACCACAGCATTAGCATCACACTTCCAGATTTTCTTGATCATTTGGAACAGGCGGGTGTGATCACAACCCACACGGCGGGCGGCACGGTGGCACAGTGGTTAGCACTGCTGCCTCACAGCCCCAGGGACCCGGGTTCGATTCCGGCCTCTGGTGACTGTCTGTGTGGAGTTAGCACGCTCTCCCCGTGTCTGCGTGGGTTTCCTCCGGGTGCTCCGGTTTCCTCCAACAGCCCGAAAGACGTGCTGGTTAGGTGCATTGGCCATGCTAAATTCTCCCTCAGTGTACCCAAACAGGCACCGGAGTGTGGCGACTAGGGGATTTTCACAATAATTTCATTGCAGTGTTAATGTAAGTCTACTTGTGACGCTAATAAATAATCTTCGGTGTTTAAAGATGACAGATAGAATGGAAGCATTTTACAACTGGCAAGAGAGAGACAGCATGAAGCGATGGAGTTTCAATGGTTCTCCGAGGTGTCCCTGCACATCATGCTGTGAGCTATATGGATCCAGAGAAACATTTCCTTCCCAGCAGACAGAGGAAGAAGCCTGCCTCTTAAGTCAAACAGGCATGCCTGGAAATGGCAGTAAGTGGCAGGAGTCTGGTCTTTCGATCATGCTGTAAGACATTCAATTACTACATTAGGACTGGCCAGAAGCCTGCCACATTCCAGTGCCAACCCTCACTCTGATTGCCCCAGCCTTCCCCTGCACTACACTCAAAAGACCGACAGGCCTTGCACTCCACCCATTCTCCTTTGAACTACAGAATCATAGACTCCTACAGTGCAGAAGGGATGCATCGAGTCTGCATCAACCACAATCCCATCCAGGCCCTATCCCCATGCATTTACCCTAGCAAGTCCCCCTGGCACTAAGGGGCAATTTAGCATGTCCAATCCACCTATTCCGCACATCTTTGGAGCCACCACTGACACTCACCCTCATCTTATTGCCACCAAAACCCTTCCCTATTGTCATTCTATCCACACAAGAACACCTTCCATTTAAGAACATAAGAACTAGGAGCAGGAGCAGGCCATCTGGCCCCTCGAGCCTGCTCTGCCATTCAATAAGATCATGGCTGATCTTTCTGTGGACTCAGCTCCATTTACCCGCCCACTCACCATAACCCTTAATTCCTTTACTGTTCAAATATTTATCTATCCTTGCCTTAAAAACATTCAATGAGGTAGCCTCAACTGCTTCACTGCACAGGGAATTCCACAAATTCACAAACCTTTGTGTGAAGAAGTTCCTCCTCAACTCAGTCCTAAATCTGCTTCCCCTTATTTTGAGGCTATGCCCCCTAGTTCTAGTTTCACCCGCCAGTGGAAACGACTTTTCTGCTTCTATCCCTTCATAATCTTATATATTTCTATAAGATCTCCCCTCATTCTTCTGAATTCCAATGAGTATAGCCCCAGTCTACTCAGTCTCTCCTCATAAGCCAACCCTCTCAACTCCGGAATCAACCTAGTGAATCTCCTCTGCACCCCCTCCAGTGCCAGTATATCCTTTCTCAAGTAAGGAGACGAAAACTGTACACAGTACTCCACATGTGGCCTCACCAGCACCTTATACAGCTGCAACATAACCTCGCTGTTTTTAAACTCCATCCCTCTAGCAATGAAGGACAAAATTCCATTTGCCTTCTTAATTACCTGCTGCACCTGGATTCCAACTCCTTGAGATTCCTGCACAAGGACACCCAGGTCCCTCTGCACAGCAGCATCCTGCAATTTTTTAACATTTAAATAATAGTCCATTTTGCTGTTATTCCTACCAAAATGGATGACCTCACATTTATCAACATTGTACTCCATCTGCCAGACCCTCGCCCACTCACTTAGACTATCTATATCCCTTTGCAGACTTTCAGCATCCTCTGCACACTTTGCTCTTCCACCCATCTTAGTGTCATCTGTGAATTTTGACACACTACACTTGGTCCCCAACTCCAAATCATTTATGTAAATCGTAAACAATTGCGGTCCCAACACTGATCCCTGAGGCACACCAGGGATTTCTCACACTCCTTGTAGCACTGAGCAAAGAACACCCGGGAGAGGCAGAGAACCAGGGCTGGCCCTCCAGTCATAGCCACCCTGACCACTGTGGAGGATAACACACTGGTGACGTGCATAGTCTCAGCGCGTATGGCCATTGGTGGTGGACAGATGAGAATTTCACACCTTCCAGCTGACAGAATTAGATTATCACACAGCCACAAGCACATAGCACTCACTCATAATGACGTAATGTCGGCAACCACTGAAATATGATCACCTGCACACTGTTGACTCTGAACCCTTTCATCTGCTCAGGTTTAATTCATGTCTTTCATTAGCCACAGATCCTGAAAACATCACGTAGGAGCTGGTGCCAAAAGTGGACAAAGATTCCTCACAGACCCACTGAACAAACAACATCACACAACTCTAGTGCAACATCTACCAGTTCAGAGACACACACCTTAGCAGGGTGTTCAACACTGGGAGCTAGGTAATCACCCATGCATCCTCATTGTAGGACGCAGGGATCTCCAAGCTCTGCTCAGCTGAAAACAGTGCTGAGCTTTAAGGACCATTGAGGAAGAGAACTATTTTGGAGCCTCTTCCACCTTCAGGTATCATGTGGTAAGAGGGTGTTGGAAACCAGAGATTTCCATTGGATTGGTCCATGATTATGGTTGGCAAGGTACTGCAGTGGCTTATTGTTGCCCTCTGCAGTATGGCTGATCAGGAAACTCTCCAACTCTCTACCACCTACCACCAGGCATGCTGGAAGGATCTACAGACTGGTAATCAATCTGTTTGATCATGTTATGAACATACCTTTTGTGTCCATCAAGTCCAGAAGTGAGACTTGAACCCGGAGTTTCTGGCCCAGGGATGCTCCCACTGTACTGCAAGACTGCAGCAATAGCAGTAAATATGTGAGGTTCTATTCTATTATTGTCCACAGGCACAGCACACCCTTACAAAGAGATTGGGGGAGATCATCTCAAACATGAGTGCCATATAAGGTCTTTGCATTCATGGAAAGAGTGGACACTCCATTGTGCATCAAGCTCAGCAGGCAACTGAGTGCATGCTAGTCCTGACCAATGGCCTGCACACTCAAGTTGTCACTTCAAACAGGGTGGAGGAGAGCTTTGCTTTGGCCATTCAATGCTTCAGTCAAGTGCAGTAAGTGTTTCTCAGCTGTTGGCTAGCAGGGAAGTGTGAATGGGCCATGAGAGGGAAGATGAGGAAAGGACACATGGAAGTGGAATTTCTGCTTCATGCTTCCAACACACCCACCCAGCCTCAGACAGATGCTCACTCATATCTTTAGGTGCAGGTTGGGCAATCTTTGGTGGGACCTTCATAGGTTCCAAGATTAGAGCATTTCAGCAGTCAGAGCAGGAGAAATGAGAGGCTGGTCACTAGCTCTGCTGAAGGGGTAACACCATGCATAATAGTAGGGAAAGGAAAAGAAAAACATTGTAATTTCACAGCAGAAATCATTTGGATGTTTAAAAGTTTGTTAAGTTATCAGTTTTATTCTAAATGGGTTTTTTTGTTCGTTCACAGGATGTGGGCGTCACTGGTTAGGCCAACATTTAATGCCCATCCCTAATTGCCTAGAGGAGGTGTTAGTGAGTCACATATGGACCATAAGTTTTATTTCAAAGCTCTATTGTCCAGTCATCCTCCTGGTGCCTGTTGCCTGCCAAATTTCCTTCAGCCGCGAGTAAAATGGTATGACAAGAGTAGAAAACAAGCAATGGAGGTCAGTGACAGCGCTGGACTGGTGACTATGAGAATAGCTTGTGCTCAATACTCAATTTAGCACATGGTAACAGCAGACCCACCTCTCCCAAAGAGATTTCCCACACACTAATTAGTGTATTCCTGTCAAACACAGAAGACGGGGGCCGGCTTTTATCGATGTTTTAACATCCTATGTGCACCCTTGGCAGGTTATAATTTCTCTCATTACATCCATCTGATCATACAAATATGGCGTGGGGATAGCTCTGAATGCACTCAATTATAAAAGAGTTAGTGTCTTCTATGGAGGTGGTTTAAAAAATTACACAAAAAAGGTATTTTTGTGTAACTTTGGGGACATGTAAATACAAGTTGCTTGTCTAGGATTTCAGACAGTTCCCATCACAAGTCAGTAAAAAGTGAATAAGGAGTCAAGCTGTCTCCAGCTTGAAATATTTCTGTTACCTTGGGCTGTGGTTCACGTTGTAAGTTCTTCAATGGCACGGATTGAGGAAAGCTGTCCACAAAGATCGAACAACAGGGATTTCTCTTTTCCCACGGCAGTTTATATCTAGTGACAAGTCAAGAGAATGTCTTCTCCAGTGGCGAGTTTGGTGGTATGGGGATATTTAGTCAGGCAGGAGGATGTTAGGTGGGGGCCCCTGCCACCTCCTCGCCTCTGCCCTCAATGTGAGCAATGATTGTCCACTTAAGGGACTCACCCCATCAGTGCTGGCAGCCACAAACAAACCCTGGTGTATTTACTTGCAGGCTGTCAGGAAGGATTCCTCATTCAAATGCATTCAATACCTGATCGAGAGGACTCAGCATTGCTGGGTCCTTGATCTCAGGGGAACGTCCGCTGCTGGTCTGTTAAATACCTCAGTGGCACAAGATGCGGTCTACCTGGAAGAAGGAATGGGGTGGGTCTCAGCCCAGACCGCTGTTGCCTCCAGATGATTCTGCTCTTGGCGTACAGCAGAGTAATGTCAGCAAGCAAGTAATCAGCCAATCACAAACAACACATCAGGAAGTTAAAAGCACCTTCACTTTCAGTTACATTTTCAGATCATGATATAAACGATTATAATTGGATTAAGATAGAATTCAATGTAGGAAAATGTGAGATTGTTCATTTTGGAAGAAAGAATGAGAATATGGATTATTATTTAAATGGAGAGAGACTGCAGAAAGGTGAAGCACAAAAGGGAATTGAGGATCCTTGTTCATGAAAGGCAGAAAGCTAGCAAACAGGTGCAGAAGGTAATAGGGAAGGCAAATGGAATACTGACTTTTATTTCAAGGGGCTGGAGTATAAAAGCAAAGAGGTGTTGCTGCAACTGTACAAGGTACGAGTGAGGCCACATTTAGAATACTATGTACAGTTTTGGTCCCCTTATTTAAGGAAAGATATATTATCATTGGAGGCAGTACAGAGGAGATTTACTAGGATGACCCCAGTTATGAAGGGGCTGCCATATGAGAAAAGATTAAACAGATTGGGTCTGCACTCCTTGGAGTTCAGAAGAATGAGGTGATATGATTAAAACATATAAAATTCTTAGGGGGATAGACATGGTAAATGTTGGGAGGATGTTTCCTCTCATGGGAGAGTGTAGGGCCATAGGGCATAGTTGCAGAATGAGGGTGGTGTCATTTAAGATAGATTTGAGGAAGAGTTTATTCTCACAGAGTGGTGAATCTTTGGAATTCTTTACCACAGGAATCTGGGAAAGATGAGTCCTTGAACATTTTCAAGGCAGAGACCGATAGTTTTTTAATCATTTTGATTCATTTTGGTAGGACAAATTTAAATGTGGATTACAGGGTCAACGGCAGGGTTCTGAGGAATGTGGAGGAACAGAGAGATCTTGGGGTTCATATCCACAGATCTCTGAAGGTTGCCACTCAAGTGGATAGAGCTGTGAAGAAGGTCTATAGTGTGTTAGCGTTTATTAACAGGGGGTTTGAGTTTAAGAGCCGTGGGGTTATGCTGCAACTGTACAGGACCTTGGTGAGACCACATTTGGAATATTGTGTGCAGTTCTGGTCACCTCACTATAAGGATGTGGAAGCATTGGAGAGAGTGCAGAGGAGATTTACCAGGATGCTGCCTGGTTTGGAGGGTAGGTCTTATGAGGAAAGGTTGAGGGAGCTAGGGCTTTTCTCTTTAGAGTGGAGGAGGATGAGAGGCGACTTAATAGAGGTTTATAAGATGATGAGGGGGATAGATAGAGTGGACGTTCAGAGACTATTTCCTCGGGTGGATGTAGCTGTTACTAGGGGGCATAACTATAAGGTTCATGGTGGGAGATATAGGAGGGATGTCTGAGGTAGGTTCTTTACTCAGAGAGTGGTTGGGGTGTGGAATGGACTGCCTGCTGTGATAGTGGAGTCAGACACTTTAGGAACTTTCAAGCGGTTATTGGATAGGCACATGAGCGGCACGGGCTTGGAGGGCCGAAGGGCCTGTTCCTGTGCTGTATTGTTCTTTGTTCTTTTATGAACGGAGTGGGAATGGAGGGATACAAAAGAATGGTCTAGTTTGGACCAGAGAGTGGCACGGGCTTGGAGGGCCTGTTCCTGTGCTGTATTGTTCTTTGTTCTTTATGGAGCACACCAGAATGATAGGGAGTGGGATAGCTTGATCTTGGTTTCGGACAAAGCTCGGCACAACATCGAGGGCCGAAGGGCCTGTTCTGTGCTGTACTGTTCTATGTTAATCACTGGGGAAGTAAGGGTTACGGCGAAAAGGCAGGAAAGTGGACTTATTGAGTGTTAGATCAGCCATGATCTTAATAAATGGCGGAGCAAGCTGAAAGGGCTGAATAGCCTACTCCTTCAGAGAAACCCTACAGTGCAGAAAGAGGCCATTCGGCCCATCGAGTCTGCACCAACCACAATCCCACCCAGGCCCTACCCCCATATCCCTTCATATTTTACCCGCTAATCCCTCTCATCTACACATCCCAGAACACTAAGGGGCAATTTTTTTTTTAGCATAGCCAATCAACCTAACCCGCACATCTTTGGACTGTGGGAGGAAACCGGAGCACCCGGAGGAAACCCACGCAGACACGAGGAGAATGTGCAAACTCCACACAGACAGTAACCCAAGCCAGGAATTGAACCCAGGTCCCTGGAGCTGTGAAGCAGCAGTGCTTACCACTGTGCTACCGTGCCTCCTGTTCCCATTTCTTATTATCTTATGGTCTTAAAAAAAGGAAAAGGTTTAGTTTACAAAAAAACTATTATTTAATGGAGAAATTTGACATTCGACAAATATAAGATTAGCCATTCAGGGCCAATGAGGGTGCTGAGGCAAAAGTTGGTACGTCATTCAAAACCCAGCTACACTTCATTCATCAAACTGTAACCATTTCAATGACTTTTACAGCTCGGCCAACTCTGTAAGAGTGGAAATTCTCACCAAGTAATTTACTCTCCATTGGTTGCAATCTGTGTAACGGAGGAGGGCAGTGTCAACAGCACATCCTCTGGAGAAGCATAGAATCACTGACAGAAACTTCCAGATTACTACAGCATCATTCTGCACATGTGCAGACCCCAAAGGTTGCTGTCAGTGAAGTAACGATGGCAAACATTGACAGTTTTGCTGACATGACCATTGCAAAATCTAGGCCAGTACATTTCCAAACGCCTGTCTTAAACAATACAGAATTAAGGTAGCCATTCACTGGCAGCAACTCTCATTTCATAAGGTTTGTCAATTGTTTAAATGGTTATTTTCACTTAAAAATAATTTTTCACTTATTCAGAACGATCGCTGTTACTGAAACCAGCAAGTGAGAAGCTCTTTGTACCACAACACCGCTTTGTAATTAATCATTACTTCAGGGTACACTGTTAAATACACATGTTCAGTTTGAAGTGCTAAAGGTTATTGATAATGCAGCAAACAGATCTTGTGATATTTAGATTGCATAAAACATCTGACAATTATTTATTTTAAAGGTACAACAGTTTCAGAGAACTATATTCTGACAGGGGTGTTCAACATATCGTGACATTTACGTTATTTTGTTTTACAGTCAAACATATTGAACAGTGCATTATGTTTAAAATGTACATCTGAAGTTACTACTGACTCAGAATTAACAACCCTACCTTTTTCAATTTTCATTTCATTCTCTATTTTAACAGGTTAACAAGCCATATTGGAAGAAAAGACTTATACAAGCCTTTTGTTATAATAGAGTTCAAAAATCTATGATTGTGGGTAGCTGAAGCAGGATTTCTGTGCAGGTTAATTGGGGAATTTGATAAAGTTTAAAAGCCACTGATGCTAAAAACATCCGTTCGTCAGCTGACAATCAACAACACTTTCATGGGTACTATTAATGAGACGAGCTTTTTAATTCCAGATATTTTAATTGAATTTAATTTTCACTCGCTGCCGTGGTAGGATTCAAACCCATATCCTCAGAGCAAATGGGACACTTGCATTTATCAATTGTGGCACAGAGTACAAGAGCAAGGAGGCAATGTTGGAGTTATTCAGACCATTGGTTAGGCCACAACTGGAATACTGTGTGCCGTTCTGGTCACCTCACTATCGAAAGGCTGTGATAGCACTAGAGGAGGTACAGAGGAGATTCAGCAGGATGTTGCCTGGGATGGAACATTTGAGCTATAAGAAGAGATTGGATAGGCTTGGATTGTTTTCTTTAGCAGAGAAGGCTGAGGGGGGGGGACACGATTGAGGTGTATAAGATTATGAGGGTATGGACAGATGAGTAGGGAGCAGCTGTTTCCTTGACTGAGTGGTCAATCACAAGGTGACATAGTTTTAGGTCAGGGGCAGGAGATTCAGAGGGGATTTGAAAAATAAATTTCACTCAGAGGGTGGTGGGAATCTGGAATGCACTGTTCGGGAAGGTAGTGTCGAGCAGAATCCTTATAACCTTTTAAAAATATTTAAATGAGCACTTGAAATATCATAACATTCAAGGATATGGGACACTGTCATAGCTTGGTATGGCTCTTGCTCTGTCCAAGACCGCAAGAAACTACAAAGGGTCGTAAACGAACCCCAGTCCATCACGCAAACCAGCCTCCCATCCATTGACACTGTCTACACTTCCCGCTGCCTTGGAAAAGCAGCCAGTATAATCAAGGACACCACGCACCCCAGACAATCTCTCTTCCATCTTCTTCCGTCAGGAAAAAGATACAAAAGTCTGAGGTCACATACCAACCGACTCAAGAGCAGCTTCTTCCCCACTGCCATCAGAATGGGCCTACCTTGCATTAAGTTGATCTTTCTCTCCCCCCCAGCTATGGCTGTAACACTACATTCTCCACTCTCTCATTCCCTTCTCTATGTACGGTACGCTTTGTTTGTATAGTGCGCAAGAAATAATACTTTTCACTGTATACTAATACATGTGACAATAATAAATCAAATCAAAAATGTGATTAGTGCGTCTTTTGTGGTAATAATCATCATTGCTGACACGATGGGCCGAAGGGCCTTTGCTGCACTGTATCACTCCATGACTCTATTACCCTGAGCGTCTGGATTACTAATCCAATGACATTACTACTCGGTTACTGTCTCCCAGACAGTCAGTGCTAGGAATATCATTCAGTGCCAATGCAAAGGTCAATCCTAACTCAATGGAATATGTAAAGTATATTAAAACACAGGTACATATATAGTGTGACTGCAATCTGCCATTCAAATATTCACTTCTAACTCCCTTATATTATTATCATAGCTTTACAAGTTTGGCTCATTTTTGAAGTTAATATCCGACACATATGTTGTACTCGTTTAACATGTGAAAATAATTTCATTACTTCATGCAGCTATTGATGTGTATTGTAAAGTTGCCAGTTATGTAGCCAATTTAACATTAATTCACTTTAATGATGTTTAAAAGTGAATGTTGTTCCATCAACGAGAATAGTTTTTGTGTTTGGAATCAAGAATTTGGTATCAATCACTTCTAGATTTTATCTTCCTTGTAGCCATGATGTTTTCATTTCTCAGTTTGTATAAGAATCATAGAATCCTACAGTGCAGTAGGAGGCCATTCAGCCCATCGAGTCTGCACCCACCACAATCCCACCCAGACCCCATCCCCATAATCCCATGCATTTACCCTAGCTAATCCCCCTGATACTAAGGGGCAAATTACCATAGCCAATCAACCTAACCCACACATCTTTGGACTGTGGGAGGAAACTGGAGCACCCGGAGGAAACCCATGCAGACACGAGGAGAATGTGCAAACTCCACACAGACAGTGACCCAAGCCGGGAATCGAACCCGGGTCCCTGGCACAATGAGGTAGCAGTTCCAAACACTGTGCCACCGTGCCACCCTAAAGCTGCACATTAATCCCACATTGGCAGCAGAAAACAATTTGTGATTTTCTGGAACCTTTTATCCTGTACATCCTGTTTTCACTTAAATATCAATATAGCATATGTTTACATTAAGCACTATTTCACTGAGGGAAACATTATTTGGCCAAACCATAATCCTCTAAAAACTATGATATCACATGGTAACCCACAGTAATTTCTTTAGTATGGATTACAATGGCCAGAGAAATGCATGGTATAACAAACAGACTACATAGGTGGAATCTTCCACTCTGAAGTCTAAGTTCAGTTATAGGTGCAGAAGTGCAGCAAAACCCATGCGGGTAGAGGCAGGAAGACTGAACATATGCAATCTTGCACGGTTCAGCTCATTACTTATGCATCTGCACAGAGCACAGTGAATCGTGGTGGAGCTCCCCACTGTCACCTCATGGGTTTGAAGGTCTGGATGTTATGTTTAAAGAGGAACTGGACAGCTTCCTATACCCCCATTCCCTTCATCTGCCTCCCAGGTCCAGCCTGCGCACCACTCTTCTACTCTACCCTTCCCCCCACCCCTGTCTCTTCAACATCCAGCCCTCGCACAGCTTGTGCTACTGGCATCCGATGAGTGAAGTTATGAGCAATCCGCAAGAAGGTGAAAGTAGCACCTACTGATCTCAAAGCCATGGAAGAAGTGAAGCTCGCCAGGTGCATGCCACTTATGTAAAGTCATAAAACTGAACATTCTAATTTCCCACTGGTGGGGAACTTAATTTTCCGGGGAAACTTAGTTCTGGCGAGGTGACCTATTAATGAGCATGCATGACATTCTAATGCATAAAAAAGGCCTGTTGGACATTGCTGGTTGGGAAGCTCAGCCAGCCTTTCAAGTCCTGAGAACACAATTCCAGCAGTTCCTCCTGACGTTAGGAAACTGATTTTTGGCCTTACTCCAAATTAAGCCCCCAAGCTCGCCATGCTTCCCCTCGCTGTCGGGATCGGAAGATTCATAAGAGCATAAGAACTAGGAGCAGGAGTAGGCCATCTGGCCCCTCGAGCCTGCCCCGCCATTCAATAAGATCATGGCTGATCTTTTCTTGGACTCAGCTCCACTTAACCGTCCCCTCACCATAACCCTTAATTCCTTTACTATTCAAAAATGTATCTATCCTTGCCTTAAAAACATTCAATGAGGTAGCCTCAACTGCTTCACTGGGCAGGGAATTCCACAGATTCACAACCCTTTGTGTGAAGAAGTTCCTCAACTCAGTCCTAAATCTGCTTCCCCTTATTTTGAGGTTATGCCCCCTAGTTCTAGTTTCACCCGCCAATGGAAACAACTTCCCTGCTTCTATCTTATCTATTCCCTTCGTAATCTTATATGTTTCCGCCCTGCGTTACTGCCAGACAGTTTGTAAATGTAAAATTTAATATGCTAAATATGCTCCATATGTCTGCAACGTTGCAAGCTTTTTAAAAAATGTATTCATGTGGTGTGGACATCGCTGGCAAGGCCAGCGTTTGTTGCCCGTCCCTAGCCACCTTTGACAACAGTAATGAGTCAACCGTATTGCTGTGGGTTAACCTGGTGTTGTTAAACTTCTTACTGGGTCACATATAGCACAGTAAGAAGAGTGACCAGAGAGTGAAGCTGGTTCGACAAAACCAGCTCAGCTTTAACTGAGGATTTTTGTTATTTTTCCCTCTCTCTGGGATGGGATTATTGTCAGCAACTGGATCTTCTTACTGTGCTTACCCCAGTCCAACGCCGGCATCTCCACATCAGGGTCACATATAGTCCAGTTGTGTGGCTTTTACTACCAAATAAACCTGTTGGACTTTAACCTGGTGTTGTTAAACTTCTTACTGGGTCACATATAGTCCAGACCGGGTGAGGATGGCAGATTTCCCTCCCAAAAGGGCATTATTTGTCAAAAGAAAAGGACCTGATGAACCAGATGGGTTTTTGAAACCACCAATCGATGGTGGTTTCATGGTCACCCTTACTGAGGCTAGCTTTCAATTAATTTAATTTAAACCCAGCTGCACGCACCCTGCACATTGCAATCGCTTTGTAATCGGCTTCCGAGGATTATTCCACTTGCCAATGTAACTGGACAATCATAATGACAACACTACTGCAATTTTACAATGAGCTGACAGATGATGCGTGTACCGCTGCTTGGGGGGGACCAGCCTCACCTCCTCCTCGCCACTGTCTGGCACTCTGCAGTACACATCTCCAGAGGAAGGGTCATAGGAATCGAGGTGCCTGGAGCACGGCACAAATTTCCCACCGATGTAATTCTCCAGTATCAGGTGTGTTCTCTGGTGGGCCATTTTAGGCATGTTTGCTGGAGGCGATGCAGCAGCGCAGACACCGCCGCGCGAGCCGACAGGAGCCGCTTCCCCGCCCCCCCCCCACTCCCAGGAGCGGCTGAGTGATGGGCGCCGCGGCCAATCAGCGGCGCCGGCTCTCCACCGCGGCTGTCAATCAAGCTGCGGCTGCACCAATAGGCGGCGGAGAAGGGGGCGGACTCCGGGCCCTTCACACCTTGACTAGCGCCTCAGTGCACTGTCCATCCCTTTCATTGGCTCTACCAAGAGGAGGGGGAGGGGGGTGAGGACAGGAGGAGTCCAAACTCCAGGGAAGCTGGTTCGACAAAACCAGCTCAGCTTTAACTGAGGATTTTTGTTTTTTTCCCCTCTCTCTGGGATGGGATTATTGTCAGCAACTGGATCCAGACTTGATCAGGTTCAGAAATGTTAGGAGTGGGACTCATGGCCCAAAGACAGCAGTGAGACAGCACAGTGGCATTTTAAAACATGATCTCCCACTCCACCTGAGGAAGGAGCAGCGCGCTCCGAAAGCGAGTGGCGTTTGCTACCAAATAAACCTGTTGGACTTTAACCTGCTGTTGTTAGACTTCTTACTAGATTTTAAAACACCTACAGGACTTGGAATTTGTTGAGCATTTTTTAAAAATTTCAGTGTAAAATCAGTGCACCTTAGTTCATGGACAGTTCATGGGTAGCAGGTCGGCACAGTGGTTAGCACTGTTGCCTCACAGCACCAGGGACCCGGGTTCAATTCCGGCCTCGGATCACTGTCTGTGTGGGGTTTGTGCGTTCTCCCCATGTGTTGCGTGGGTTTCCTCCGGGTGCTCTGTTTTCCTCCCAGAGTCCAAAGGTGTGCAGTTTAGATGGATTGGCCATGCCAAATTGACCCTAGTGTCAGCGGGATTAGCAGAGTCAATGAGGCTTACGGGAATAGGGCCTGGATGGGATTGTGATTGGTACAGACTCGATGAGCCAAATGGCCTCCTTCTGTACTGTAGGGATTCAATGTTTCTATTCTGACAGCACACTATGAAGTGGAAATAGTTTCCCAATTCACCATTGGGGTCAGGATCTGGTAGCTAATACTCATATTGCTGTCTACTTCTGGAACACCACCATACTGTGCTTTCATCGAGGTATCTTATTGCAGCTTCGACTGGGTAAAATTATGGTAATTTCTTCACTACCTGCTGGTGGCACAGTGTTAGCACTGCTGCCTCATAGCACTAGGGACCTGGATTCAATTCTCAGCTTCAGTCACTGTCTGTTGGCACAGTGTTAGCACTGCTGCCTCACAGTGCTAGGGACCCGGATTCAATTCTCAGCTTCAGTCACTGTCTGTGCAGAGTCTGCATGTTCTCCCCGTGTCTGTGTGGGTTTCCTCCGGGTGCTCTGGTTTCCTCCCACATTCAGAAAAGACGTGCTGGTTAGGTGCATTGGCCATGCTAAATTCTCCCTCAGTGTACCTGAACAGGCATCAGAGTTTGGCGACTAGGGGATTTTCACAGTAACTTCATGTAAGCCTGCTTGTGACACTAATAAATTAACTTAAACTTATTGCTCTGATGAAGGGTCATCCAGACTTGAAACATTGGCTCTGTTCTCTCTCCACAGATGCTCCAGACTTGCTGAGATTTTCCAGCATTTTCTGTTTTTGTTGTGTGTTGTGTGTGAGAGTGTGCGAGTGTATGTGTGTGTGTGTGAGAGAGTGTATGTGTTGTGTGTGTGTGTGCGTGAGTATGTGTATGTGTTGCATGTGTGTGGGCCTTTATTGACTACCCCTTCCATGTTCTTCATTCCACATTATTGTAAAATGGCAGAAAAAACAGTCTTGACACATCTGACAGCTAGTTTGATCAGTCAAAAAGAGCCAATCACTGTCCCAGCTGCAACCTTCAGCAGGATCTGGCCATGTAAATGCTGCCTATGATCATGAGAAATAGGAGCAGGAATAGGCCATTTGGCCCATCGAGCCTGCTTCACCATTCAACAAGAACATGGTTGATCCTATTGTGGCTTCAACTCCACCCTAGAGTCTGTGACTATGCATGACAAGGATTCCTCAAAGAACCGTATTCCTTCTGAAGGTTCACTCACAGGACAAAGAACCATGAACTCACACTTGGGTGGGTCCAGTTAGATTTAGTTGGGTTTACATCTAGACATAATCATAGAGTCATAGATTTATACAGCACAGAAAGAGACCCTTAAGCCCTTCTCATCTGCACAGGCCACCAAGCATCTATCTATTTGAATCCCATTTTCCAGCACATGGTCCATGGCCTTGTATGCTATGGTGTTTCAAGCAAATGCTATGAGGGTTCCCTTATCTTACCTTTCAAGATGAGAAGTCATACGACACCAGGTTATAGTCCCGTGCCTGCGCACTTCGCTCCACTTCACCTGATGAAGGAGCAGCGCTCCAAAAGCTTGTGATTTCAAATAAACCTGTTGGGACTATAACTTGGTGTTGTGTGACCTCTCATCTTGTCCACCCCAGTCCATCTCCAGCATCTCCACATCATGGTTACCATCCTTTCAGACAGTGAGCTCCAGATACCCACCACCCTCTGGGTAAAAATATTTTCCTCAAATCTCCTCTAAATCATCTTCCCCTTACCTGGTTATTGATCCCTCGAATAAGGGGAAAAGTTACCTTATGAGTTACCTTATGAGTTCCTCATAATTTTGCAAACTCCTCATAATTTTTCACACCTCTAAAAGGTTTTCCCTCAGCCTTCTCTGCTCTAAGGAAAACAACTTCAACCGAAACAACCTCTCTTCTTAACTGAAACACTCCAGTCCAGGCAACATCCTGGCTAATCTCCACTGCACCCTTTTTAGTGCAATCATATCCTTCCTATGATGTGACAACCAGAACTGCACACAGTACTATAGCTGTGGCCCAACCAGTGTTTTACACAGTTCCAGCATGACCTCCATGTTCTTGCATTCTATGCCTCGGCTAATAAAGTCAAGTCGCTCATATGCCTTCTTAACCACCTTACCTACCTTTCCAGCTGCCTTCAGGGATCTTTGGATATGAACCCTAATGTCCCTCTGGTCCTCTGTACTTCCTAGCATCCGATTGTTTTTTGTGTATTCCCTTGCCTTGTCAGTCCTCCCAAAATGTATCACCTCACCATGTATGAAAGAGCCATATATAGAGTCATACAGTGCAAAAAAGGTCCTTCAGCCCATCGAGTCTGAACTTTACAGGGTTAAATTCCATTTGCCACTGTTTTACCCATCAGACCAACCCATCAGGTCAGATCGGCCTTCTTGAAAGTCAACCCACGGAAAGCAACTGTCCGGGATGGGGGTACCAGGACGAGAACTCACAGCCTGCACAGACTAGCTGGCGGGTGTATTCGCAGACATCTTTAACCTCTCCTTACACCAATCTGAGTTCCCTACCTACTTCAAGAAGATAATCATCGTCCCTGTATCAAAGAAAGGTCAGGCAGCGTGCCTTAATGACTACTGCCTGGTGACTCTGACATCCATCATTATGAAGTGCTTCGAAAGGTTAGTCATGGCACACATCAACTCCAATCTCCCATATTGCCTGGATTCACTACAGTTCATCTATTGCTGGAACAGGTCCACAGCAGCTGCCATTTCCCTGGCCCTACACTCAACCCTGGAACACCCGGGAAAGAAGGACACTTATGTCATACTCCTATTTATTGACTGCATCTCAGCCTTCAACACCATTATCCCAATTAAACTCATCTCCAAACTCCGTGGCCTAGGACTCGACTCCTCCCTCTGCGACTGGATTCTAAACTTCCTAACCCATAGACTGCAATCAGTAAGTTCCTCCATGATTATCCTCAACACCGGAGTCCCGCAAGGCAGAGCGCCTTATTATACTCCTTATACACTTATCACTGTGTGGCAAAATTCCGCTCCAACTCTATTCTCAAGTTTGCTGGTGACACCACCATAGTGGGTCAGATCTCAAACAATGATGAGAGGGAGTACAGGAAAGAGAGAATCTGGTGAAATGGCATGTTAACAATAATCTTGCCCTCAATGTCAGTAAAACGAAGAAGATAGTAATTGACTTCATGAAGCGTAGTGGAGGACGTGCCCGTCTACATCAATGGGGGCGAAGTAGGAATGGATGAGAGCTTCAAGATTCTAGGTTGGTGTCCAAATCATCAACAACCTGTCTCGGTCCCTGCACGCTGATGCTATAGCTAAGAAAGCCCACCAATGCCTCTACTTTCTCAGGAGGCTTAGGAAATTTGGCATGTCCACTACAACTCTCACTAACTTTTACAGATGCACCATAGAAAGCATCCTTTCCAGATGTATCACAGCTTGGTATGGCTCCTGCTCTGAGCAAGACCACAAGAAGCTACAAAGGGTTGTGAATGTAACCCAGGCCATGACGGAAACCAGCCTCCCATTTATCGAGAAAAGCAAAATACTGCAGATGCTGGAATCTGAAACAAAAACAGAAAATGCTGGAAAATCTCAGCAGGTCTGACAGCATCTGTGGAGAGAGAATAGGGACAATGTTTCGAGTTGGGATGATCTTTTGTCAGAGCTCTTTCAGCAAACAGATTCCCACTTTGGTCCCTAATGGACTCTGGATACCTCTTACCCTTAATATACTTATAAAACATCTTGGGATTTTCCTTTATTTTGCCTATCAATGTTTTTTCACGTCCCTTCTTTGCTCTCCTAATTTCATTTTTAGGTATTCTCCTGCACTTTCTAAACTCCTCTAGGGCATCCACTCTTTTGAGCCCCCATGTCTGCCAAAAGCCTTCCGTTTTTTCCTTATCCAATCCTATATTCCCTTGACATTCAGGATTCTCTGGACATTTTGGTACCACTCTTTACCTCTACATGAGCATGTTGGCATTGTATTCTCCCTCGTTTCTTTTAAAATGTTATTGGGGAAGCTGAAATCCCCCACTATTATTACCCCGTTATTTTTGCACTTCTCAGATTTGCCTACGTTTCCGCTGTTCTATTTTTCCCTGACTCTTTGGAGGCTTATATGTGAATGCCCCCTTTTTGTTCTTTAGTTCCATTCATATGGCCTCACTTGAGGAGTCTGCTAGGATATCATCCATCATCACTGCAGTAATTGACTCCTTGATCAATATTGTGACACCACCTCCTCTCTTATTCTATTCCTCGGAATACTGAGCAGCCTGTCCTGCCCTTCCCTCAACCTTGTCTTTGTAAGAGCAATAATATCATACTCCCATGCATTCATCAATGCAGTCGGTTCATCTGCCTTACCCATAACACTCATATTGAAATAAATGCTGTCCAGATTTGTGCCTTTGCATGTCTATCTTTACTCTGCCTGACTTGGTTTTTCTTCTATATCTGGCTCTGCATTAAAGCTCACTGTTTCTCCACTCTGTGACCCATCCCCCTGCCAAATTAGTTTAAGCATCCCTGTAGGATGCTTCCAATTGGATGAGGATCATAGAATCATAGAATCCCTATAGTGCAGAAGGAGTGGTCAAGTCTGCACTGACCATAATCCCACCCAGGCCCTTTTCCCATAACCCCTCATATTTACCCCGCTAATCCCCCGACACTAGGGTTAATTTAGGATTGCCAATCAACCTAGCCCACGCACCTTGGATTGTGGGAGAAAACCGGAGCACCCGGAGGAAACCCACGCAGATACTTGGAGAGCATGCAAACTCCACACAAACAGTGACCCAAGTTGGGAATCGAACCGGGGTCCCTGGCACTGTGAGGCAGCAGTGCTAACCACTGTGCCACCATGCCACCCACCATTCGTTCAGCTTTACTGGTCACGATTAAACTCATTCATTTACAGTTGAAGGTCTGGGCTTCCATTTATGAACCGCGCTGAAGAATGATGAATAATGCAATTGACACAGGTTCAAGTTTTGAATAATAAGAGTATGTTTATCACATACAGCGAATCTAAATATAGCACAACTGATGCTAAAAGTTCTTATGTTGCTAATAACAAAACAGATTACTTCCCCTTGGACTTCAGTAAGGTAAGTCCCTCCATGTTCCTTTACTCACGGTTGTTAAACCCCCAAAATTACCTAAGGTTTGGTCGGGAGATGTGAGGCTCTCCCCCTAACATTGGGCTGAGTATTCTGCAGGCTAGAGATTAAACGTTCACCCTGTCATCTCCTTCTGGTCAAAGTCCCGGGGCCATTCTTTGCGGTATGTGACTTTTTTCAGTCCTGGTTGTAGAGAGAGAGAGAGCGCCCGATGCTGCTCCAATATACTGATCTTGTCGAGCTGTATGCCTCGTCTTCCTTCCTTTCATCCAGCCCAATGGTTCCTCCCCCTCCTTTTAGAGGCTGCCCCAGTTATACTGCTTACTGACTGATCCTGTGGAGTTTGCACTTCCTCTCCATGTCTTTGTGGGTTTCCTCCGGGTGCTCCAGTTTCCTCCCACGGTCCAAAGATGTGCGGGTTAGGTTGATTGGCCATGCTAAATTGAGCCTAGTGTCAGGGGAATCAGCAGGGTAAATTAGGGTTACGGGAGTAGGGCCTGGATGGGATTGTGGTCAGTGCAGACTCGATGGGCCGAATGGCTTCCTTCTGCACTGTAGGGGTTTTATGATTTTACCTGACAGCAAAACAAACCACTAATTGTATCAATTTGTCTCCTGGACAGAAAGCTTTGTTTGAATGTGTATTGCTTCCTCCCCATATCTAGCTGATATTATGGAACAATGGGAACTCCCGATTATACGATGTGTGAACAACCTTCCGATGGGCTTTATCATCTCCTTGATTACATTAAACCGATCAAACTCATTGCTCACATGACCAAGATCCACAAACCAGCCTGCAGGTTTATATAGTCTATTGGTTTAGAAATACCAAAATCTGAATACATCTGAACCACACCTGAAAAACAGATTAATTTCTACTATGCAAAGGCTGTAAGGGTCCTGATTCTCTAATCAGAGCAAGCAGTTGAATTTAAAGATGCACAAGTCACATTTCAGGATGAGAGATTCTAAAGTACATATTACAATGGAATTCATAGATCTAATTCTGCCTGGGTGCAATGGGCCTGGTTGACTGTTGAGGTGAAATTCTCACAAACCTAACCAGGTTGCATTAATTGCCAATGTAAGAAGTTTCTGACATCACCATAAAGCTTGAATACAAAATGCTGATGTGACCATACAAAGTTCTCTACACATTTATTATTCCATTTCATGCCTAGTGATTATAATCAATCCCGTACTTTATCCCATTTAGAGACACTTTCACATAAACCCGGTGTGAAAATGGTGGCTTTCTTTGATTGATCGGCTGCCTTATTTTGGTTGAATTTCCAAGTATAAGAACTATCTTAAACACCGTCCATTGGTTATTTCTATCTTCAGCTTTTAGCATGTTGGCCTGAGCAATATAGCTTCACCCTTGTGCTTATTTACTTATTGGATGGCACATTGGTCAACACTGCTGCCTCACAGCATCAGGGACCTGGGTTCAATTCCCAGCTTGGGTCACTGTCCGTGTGGAGTTTGCACATTCTCCCTGTGTCTGTGTGGGTTTCCTCCGGGTGCTCCGGTTTCCTTCCACAGTCTGAAAGACGGGCTGGTTAGGTGCATTGACCTGAACAGGTGCCGGAGTCTGATGACTAGGGGAATTTCACAGTAACTTCATCGCTGTGTTAAGCCTTACTTGTGACTAATAAATAGACTTTTTTACTTTCCATTATTCTCCCTTCCTTTCATCATACTGAGTTATGGTTCCAAAGGCAGTGACTGCCCTTTGATACCCTGAACAAATAGACACACTGCACATGAGGCCACCTGATTACTGGGGGCTTGACTTACACACCTATTCCTGCAAAGATTACTGGATAGTGAAGAAGAAAGAAGTTGCTTTTATATGACAGCATTATAATCCTTCCTTGGCGATACAAAGCTGGGTGGGAATGTAAGCTGTGGGGAGGACAGAAAGATACTGTAAACAAATATAGACAGGTTAAGTGAGTGGGCAACAAGGTGGCAAATGGAGTATAATGTGGGAAGTGGTAATATGAATGGAAAAGCAGCATGTGGTTTAAAAGGTGTGAAACTTGTAAATATTGATGGTCAGAGAAACTTGGGCGTGCTCCAATAAGGAACACAGAAATACCCGGAACTTCCTCAGATTTGATTGCCACCTCATAGCGATTTACCTTCGCATTGGAGCCCAAAGCCTCTGTCTCGCCCGACCTTCCTGACTCAGGCCGAGTGGCACTGAAACAGTGAAGCAGTTCAGGGCTCCAGTAGCAAAGTCCAAAAGGAGCAGAGCGAAGGAGGACACCAGCGGCCTGAAAGCAGCTGAGTTTAAAGGGATCATTGAAAAGGAGAAGGTAAGTTTCAAAGATAAGTGAATGGGATGGGAGGGCGATAGGGGTTCAGGAATTGGCATAGGTGTTTTTGGGTTGGGGGTTGATGTCAAGTTGGGTTGAGCCTGGGGGAAGCGGGGTAGGGGGAAGGATGGGCCGGGCAGGTTTAGGGTCAGGTCCATGGGCATTGGGAGTGGGGGTGCCGAGAGCAGGTTAGATTGTTTTTTTTTTTGGGGGGGGGGGCGGAAGGGGTGTGGGGCTTCCCTGGGGGGAGTGTCCCATGCAGGACTCGGTCTGAGTGTCTAAAATAGCTACTCTGAACTTAGAAGTGCTTCTTTTTTCCTTCTAACTTTCAGAGTAACTAGGAGTGTGACACTGACAGAACAACTGCAGCACAATTATTCAGGGGAAGTTAGTCCTTGTGGACAATTTCCGGATAAACGCTTACCTGGAACTTCCAAGAGGGATTCCCCAGTACATCTTTGGGGTATCCTCCTAATCCGACGCTGGGGAGCCAGGAAGTTCTGGTCCTAGCATTCAGGTACAGTAAGCATTTAGGAAGGCAAATGGACTGTTGGCCTTTATTGCAAGGGGATTGGAGTAGAAGAATAAAGAAACCTAGCTGTAATTGTATAGGGCTTTGGTGAGGCTACACCTGGAATACGGTGTGCAGTTTTGGTCTCCATATTTAAGGAAGGATATTCTTGCACGAGGGATGGTACAGCCAATGTTCACTAGATTAGTTCCTGGATTGAGGGTGTTGCCCTATGATGAAAAGCTGAGTAAATTGGGTCTATACTCCCTGGAGTTTAGAAAAATGAGAGGTGATCTCATTGAAACATATAAGATTCTGAAGGGAATTGAGGCAAACATTGAAAGGTTGATTCCACTACCTGGGAAACCGAGAACACAGGAGCTGAGCATTTAGGACATAAGAAGACATTTCTTCACTTTGGAATTCTATACCCAGATGGTTGGATGCTCTATTGTTGAGTTTATTTAAGGATGAGATTGACAGATTTTTAGTCCCTCAGGGAATGGAGAGATCTGGGCAGTGGACAGGAAAGTGGGGTTAAGGCATATGACAAACCATCACCCTATAGAATGGTGGAGCAGGCTCAAGGGGATGATTCCTGGTCCTATTTCTTATGTCCTTATGTATCCCAATGCACTTCATAGCCAGTGAGATGCTTTGGAAGTGCAGTCAATATTTCAGTGCAGGCAAATGTGACAGACAGGTTTCATACAGCAAGTCCACGAGCAGCAATGAGGTGAATGAGCGATTAATTTCTTATTGGTGACATTTGTTGAGGCATAAATGTTGATAGGCTACCTGGGATAAATTCCTCTGCTGTTACCAGAACAGATCTCTTATGTCTACCTGAACGGGTTGTAAGACCTCATTCCTGAGATCTCAGTTAAGTTTGGTTGGCTGAGATAATGACAAAGACACAAGTTCTATTTAAAGTGGTACATTTACTAAAGCAGATTAAAACCCATGGCATTTACACAAATTGCTGCAAGAGTCTCACAAAGAGTTTTACCACAAACGTTATACATACGATTTTTATAATTTATTCTTTAATGGGATGTGGGTGTCACTGGCAAGACCAGCATTTATTGCCCACGCCTAATTGTCCTTGAATCAAGTGGCTTGCTACGCCATTTCACGAGGCTGTTTAGAGTCAACCACATTGCTGAGGGTTTGGAGTTACACGTAGGTCAGACCAGGCAATGCAGGGTTGGAATGCCCTCCAATTAGACTTTTATTATATACTATACTGTCGTGGGTTAATCTTCAAAGCATGTCAATGTCAAAACCAAACCAATACTATGTAACACACTGGGACATTATCACAAATCAACTAAACAGTTACCATCAGACAACTCAAGTTAAAGGAACTGGGAGACCATCATAGTGGATGGGCCCAGACAACAGCCATGCAAACAACATTGACAACATTAAGGAGAAATGGACTTTGATACATGCACATCAACCTGGGAGCCAGGGACGCCTCACCTGAATGGGGTCCAGTGTTTAGCGGAAACATCAGTGATAAATGGGTTTGTCTGGATCAAGGCAGGAATCAGACTAAATAGACTTTAAAAGGTGCTAAGCACTGACCATCCAAGAGGTAGACCATGGGAAATCTGTTCACCATTCAAAAGAATGTCTTCAGGAAATGTGTTTCGATACTTTCGATAAGATTTTTATTAAAGAGCCAAGCCCGTAGCGACTGGCACTGCAGTCGGATGGAGGACTGGTCACCTTGACTCAGGACTACTTTCAACACTGGACAAGACCCGCCATGTTGGGGATCATGTTTTCAGCCATATCGTGGTGCGTTTGAGACTACAGTCACCAAGGAGACTCAGGAATGGTCTACCTGATTCATGCGTCGACTGCTCGCATCGGAAGGTGGGGAGTTGCAAGTATCAGCCAGACCCAAGGTATTTTGGGGCTGAGATTTAAGGATAATTTAAGGGGTAACAATGAAACTAAATTCTGAGGGGGTTTGAGTTGGATTGAGTAAGGTTTTGGGTAGAAACCTAGTGTTTTGCCTGAAGTTTCTCAGCGGAGGTTTTTATTAATAAGTCGTGGTTTATATGTGTTTACGGGAATCTGAGGTAACTCGGGTTAACCAGTCAAGTGTTGTGCGGTGTCATTACACTCGTTTAGAGCTCTTGTATTTGGGCATTAGGGATTTTTTTCTGTAAATAAACAAATTTGTTGCTGAGCCTAAAACTCTGTGCCCATGTAAGTTTGTCCTTTGTAAAATCTTAAAGTCAAGAACTAACAGTAAGGACACACAGGAGTTTATTTATTAGTCACAAGTAGGCTTACATTAGCACTGCAGTGAAGTTATTGTGAAAATCCCCTAGTCGCCACACTCCGGCACCTGTTCGGAGACACTATGGGAGAATTTAGCACGGCCAATACACCTAACCAGCACATTTTTCAGACTGTGAGAGGAAACCGGAGCACTTGGAGGAAACCTACGCAGACACCGGGAGAATGCGCAAACTCCGCACAGTGACCCAAGCCACGAATCGAACACAGGTCCCTAGTGCTCTGAGGTAGCAGTGCTAACCACCATGCCACCCCTGTACATGAGCATGTACCTCTTAGATTAAGAATGGCAGATTTCCTTCCCTAAATAACTCAGATATTAGAGGGATGTTTTTTACACAGAGGGTGGTGGGGGCCTGGAATGCGCTGCCAAGTAGGGTGGTGGAGGCAGGCACGCTGACGTCGTTTAAGACTTACCTGGATAGTCACATGAGCAGCCTGGGAATGGAGGGATACAAACTATTGGTCTAGTTGGACCAAGGAGCGGCACAGGCTTGGAGGGCCGAAGGGCCTGTTTCCTGTGCTGTACTGTTCTTTGTTCTTTGTTCTTTAAAGGACATTAGTGAACCAGATGGGTTTTTATGACAATTGACAACGGTTTCATGGTCATCATTACTGAGACTAGTTTTCAATTCCAGATTATTAATTGAATTTAAATTTCACCAGCTGCCATGGTGGGAATTGAACCCTCATTTAGGGGCGGCACGGTGGCGCAGTGATTAAGCACTGCTGCTTCACAGCTCCAGGGTCCCGGGTTCGATTCCCGGCTCGGGTCACTGTCTGTGTGGAGTTTGCACATTCTCCCTGTGTCTGCGTGGGTTTCCTCCGGGTGCTCCGGTTTCCTCCCACAGTCCAAAAATGTGCGGGTTAGGTTGATTGGCCAGGTTAAAAATTGCCCCTTAGAGTCCTGGGATGCGTAGGTTAGAGGGATTAGCGGGTAAATATGTGGGGGTAGGGCCTGGGTGGGATTGTGGTCGGTGCAGACTCGATGGGCCGAATGGCCTCCTTCTGCACTGTAGGGATTCTATGATTCTATGATCTATCCTCAGACCATTAGCCATGATGGCCATTGAGCATTAAATGGCTGCGGGGCCATGAGTGTTGGCGGTAAAGTGTTTGCTGTCAATTCCCCAGATGGCACAAAGGGAAAAACTCTGCCATCTGGAAAATCCTGGCCCTCAATTTTTTGGAGTATGAAAGAAAGCTAGCTGGTGATGTAAAAGCAAATAGTAGGAGTTTCTACAAGTAGTTAATAGGAAAAGAGTCATTAAACTAGTGTTGATCCTGTTAGTGAGTAAGTCTAGGGAATTGATCATGGAAAACGAGGAAATGGCGGAGGTGTTGAATAGATACTGCGGGCGGAATTTTCCCGTCCCGCCCGCCACGGGAATCGTAGCGGGCAGGGAGTGGACCATGCAAAGGTCTGTTGACCTCGGGCGGGACTTTCCGGTCTCAGGACGAGTGTGGCCAGAAAATCCTGCCTTGTCTGTCTATCTTCACTGTAGAAGCCTTATAAAAACTCCCCACAGATAATCTAATGTGAATGGGAGAGAGGAACTTAAAACAATCACCATCACTAAGGAAACGGTGCTGGGAAAGCTATAAGACCAACAGGCTGACAAGTCCCCAGGACTAAACGGCCCACATCCTCGGGTCTGAAAAGAACTGACTGCAGAAATAGTAGACATATTGGTTCTAATCTTTCAAAATTCCTTAGATTTTGAAAGAGTCCCAGTTTGTTTGGAAAATAGCTTATGTAGCACCTTTATTCAAGAGAGAGACAGATAGCAGGAAACTACAGGCTAGTTTGCCTAATAGCTGTTATAGGGGAATTGCTAGAATCCATTGTTAAGAAAGTTACATCAGGATACTTAAAAAAATATTAATGTGGCCACTCAGAGACTACATAGGTTTAGTGAAAGTGAAATCATGTTTTATTAATTAATTAATTTCACAATTTTAAGGAGGCAACAAGCAAGATGGATGTGGTGTACTTGAATTTCTGGAAGGCATTTGATAAGTTGCCATGTCAAACTTTACTCCACAAGATACAATCATATGGTGTAGTGGTTAATACATTAGCATGGGTAAAGAATTGGTTAGCTAACAGGAAACAGGGAGTAGGGAAAATTGGTCTTTTTCAGGTTGGCAAGTTGGAGCGCCACAGAGACCAGCGCTGGGGCCTCAACTATTTACAATCTGTATCAATGATTTGAATGAAGAGACTGAATTTATTGAAGCTAAATTTGCCGATGCCACCAAGATAGATAGGAAAGTAAGTTGTCAAGAGAGAATTTGTTTCCATCAGAGGGTATGTGGAATTCTCTTCCCCGGAAAGCAGTGGAGGCTGGGTCACTGAATTGATTTGAGAACCAGAGGGCATAGGTTTAAGTTAAGAGGGGAAAGAATTAATGGGAACCCGAGGAGCAACCTTTTTACACAGAGGGTGGTACGTATGTAGAATGAGCTGCCGGAGGAAGTGGTTGAGGCAGGAACATTGACAACATTTAAAAGGCATTTGGACAGATACATGGATGGGAAAGGTTTAGAGGGATATGGACCAAATGCAGGCAAATGGGGATTTAGAAGGGCATTTTGGTCAGCATGGAACAGTTTTGGCTGAAGGGCCTGTATCTGTGCTGTAGATTCTATGATTCAAGGCTGAGTTAGACAGACTTTTGATAGACAAGGTCAAGTGTTATGGGTGAAGGGGGGGGGGGGCGCAGACAGGAAAATGGAGTTGAGACAACAGCCAGATCAGCCAGGATATGATTGAATGGTGGAGCAGGCTCGAAAGGCTGAATGGCCTACTCCTGAGTCCTATGTTCTTATCTCTAAACATGATGGCTTTGTTCAATAGATAGCACCATCTGGGAAAATACAATTACTATTCAGCACATTTGAACAGAAACCACTGGCTTTCTGTCAGCAACCCCTTTAAATCATGATGACAATTTGGTCAAGACAATTTAAGCAATAATTTGCTGCAACAAAAACCTGCACTTGCTTACAAGACAGGTGGGAGTTTGGTTTAACACTTCATTCAAAAGATAAAAGTTTTCTCAATGCAGCACTGCATCAATACAGCACAAAAGCCTCAGGCCGGAATTTTACCGGCACGCCCGCCCTCGGAGAACTGCATTCTCCATTGGCCTCTGGCGGGATTGTACGAAACTCGGGCGGACATGCCGGTAAAATTCCGCCCTTAGCCAAAGTTATGTGCTCAAAACATTGAAATGAACCTTGTACTCATGACTTCCTGACTGAGAGGTGAGATCGCTCTTACTGAGGCTAATTAATTCTTGAGGAACTGCAGCCTTGGGCTTTACTTCACCTTAGAAAAAGTCCAAGGGGTTGGAATTATTGGACATAAGCAATTTCTGTCATCAAATGGACATCACTCTGAAGTCAATGGAACCAAGCAATAACAATTATATTTCTATGAAAAAACCACATACCATGAAGTACGAAGGTAATAAATGAAATTCGGCTGTGGATTTATCAAAAATTACAAAGAAGTCCAGAGGTGTGCATTGTAACATCGATTACTGTCTTTTTTCTCATAACCTACCACTTGATCTCACGGCTACATGCATATAGTGGTGGCATTTTTATCTGGAAGAAGATAAACCTGCTTGCAGCTGCACCACTATCACCAAGGCCCAGCTCACTGTCAAGTATCTTTGTGACAGTCATAAAAAACAAGGCCCCTGGAGAGGAGCAACAATATAAGCAGACGTTCATTTTACCCACCTTTAAATATATTGCAGAGGACAAAGAAGGAGAAGGGAATGTGTAAGACCTGAGTCCTGAGTGACAGATTCACAGCAGCATTTTGCAAAAGAAACGACATTACAAGCTGGAGAGGGTGAGCTGCAAAGCATATGGTTTTAGTGAGGGAAGTTAACACCTCAGATAACTGGCAGCTTTTGATTAATAGCTAAATTTAACAGTAGAATAAGGTTCCTGAATGTCCTTATCTCGGTGGTACCATAATGTAACGTCCTGTTTAATTTATTGGCACTTTCTGAGGTAAAAGTTTGAATGTTCTTCTAATATCTTTACGCAGTTCCCAACATGAGTTCAATATGCCTCGAAAGACAAGTTCCAACATAGCTCCTTAATAGCACAGAGTAGACATATTTATAAACATACCAATGTCACATAAAACACTGTTGTTAGAATTGCAGATGAAAAATAAGAGATACGACATTTTCCGATGACCTCACAGAATTACACTTAAATAATGGAAGGGAATCAGTGCAGCTGGCCAACACGTCGGAGAGAACTGTGCTGGTGAGGTCACAACTATTATAAAGACAATGGTAATGGTGACAGTACAGTAGACCACTGATAAGTGGCTTGATAAAGTGTTTGGATGTGGGTGTGAGCTGGCAATCAACATGCACTTGAGCTTTTAATCTCAGACACATTTTTAAAGAAAGCATTGAGTGAAGACCACACTTCTTCACAGGGAAAAAGTGAAATCATATAGAATTATACTCAGAAATTCATATAGAATTATACTCGTCGTTTGGTAGTACAGAACTTGGGCATTGTTGAAAAAAGAGATAACTTACAAAGTTTTTTGTCTTGCACTCTCGTCAGGACAATTTGCAAAAATACCCAAATAAGGGGAAAAAACCCTGTATGATATTTTAAAATTCATTTTACAGGATGTGGGCATCACTGGCTGGGCCAATACTTATCACCCATCTCTAGTTGACCTCCAGAAGGTGGTGGTGAGCTGCCTTCTTGAACCACTGTGGTCCTCGAGGTGTAGGTCCATAGTGCTGTTAAGGGAGGGAGTTCCAATACTTTAAAACAGTGACAGTGAAGGAACAGTAACATATTTCCAAGTCAGGATGGTGAATGAGAAGGGGGTGCTGATTGATTGGCAAGTGGATTTTACCAGTCAGTATAAATTTGTTGTTTGCCCATACTTGGTATTCTTGTAAAGAGTCCTAATGAGCACAAGATGAAGATCTTTGACAAAAAAAATGCCCCTTTTTTCAGCAATACTCAAATAGTGGTTTGGAAAAATCTGTCTATGGAGTAGTAATACTCTCCCTCTCCGCCTTCTCTCTCAGGTTAAAAGCCTATCTCTATTACAGTTTAAAAATCCAACACAGAGATTGTGAATTCCCATCAAAAGGAACCTCAGGTGCAACAATCATTGACTTCTGGAAACAATGGATTATGTTTTAAAAATAAATTGTCTCTGGCAATTGTAGATCTACAAGGGTTTTAACTGCTGGAATTTAAAGATCACTGAGGAGGAAAATTTGCCCTGGCCACAGATGCCATTAAAGGACTCATACAGTGAAATCCCTTCGTTACCTTTTGGCATTGAATTTTAATTTGCCCAGAAGGTAACTTCCTACTGTCAGCATATAATTCTGCATGCTCGAATGTGTGTGTGTGTGTGTGTGTGTGTGTGTTGTAAAGGTAAGGTGTGGATTTGCCTTATTGAATGTTTCTATATCTTTACCTTTTTAAAGTTTTAATGTTTAAAGTTTATTTATTAGTGTCACAAGTTGGCTTACATTAACACTGCAATGAAGTTACTGTGAAAATCCCCTAGTCGCCACACTCCAGCGCCTGTTCGGGTACACTGAGGGAGAATTTAGCATGGCCAATGCACCTAACCAGTACATCTTTTGGACTGTGGGAGGAAACCGGAGCATGCGGAGGAAACCCACACAGACATGGGGAGAGAGCGTGCAGACTCCGCACAGACAGTAACCCAAGCTGAGAATTGAACCCGAGTCCCTGGCACTGTGAGGCACTAGTGCTGACCACTGTGCCACCGTGCCGCCCCTAGGTCATTCATAACTCTATAAAAAGCCTTTTTGTTTTAAACTCAAGAAAGTCTGCCAGACTAACTCATTGGCAATCAACACGTAAATGGGTAAGCACAGACATTAAATAAGTACCTTCACCCTCTCTAAATTCACCAAAAAAAACTTTGTTTGGGTCAAACGTGGAGGAGTAGGAGAGGAGAGTTATTTGTACCCTCCTCACATGGCCTTTGTTGCTATCAATGTTTTATGAATGGGTACCCCTAGATCCGGAGATGTTGTGGGCGCAGTGATAGTGACTCTACTACTCCCGAGCCAGAAGCTTCAAGTCCCACTGCAGGACTGGATGGTCAAGGAAAGTGCGTTCATAACGTGGCCAAACAGGTTGTGCATCAGCTTGTAAACCCTTCCAACACAAATCAATGGCAGGAGGTGACAGCAGGAGAAATTCCTGGTCAGTCATGTGAGGGAAGCAAATCAGAGTCTCTCCCATCACTATTCATAGTTCTAGGCTACAACCTGCATGTAATCATATGTGTTGCCTCACTTCGCTGAATAGACATTATGCATCAGATGCCAATTGTATGGGGTTCGATTCACATTCTGGCTGGGGTGGATTCGGGACCTGCTTCCTTTCCCAACCCATGGTGGAGATCATGGTGCTGTGGGGCAGATCTGTCCTTCTTCAGAGAACTGACGTAGACGCCTAGATGCTCCTCTACCCCACCATCTAGATCCTTATTTTCCAAGCAGTATGTGGCCTTCTTAATCATCCTAACAAAATACCAATACCTCACAATTATCAAGATAGAGATTAAATTGCCATGCATACTCCCATGCTGCAAGTTAATGTTTCCTTGTAGATTTTCGCTATCTCTCTGCTTGTTAATTATGCTCCACCATTTGGCATCAATTGCAAGTTTTTAAACTCTACTTCTGATTCCCAAGTGCCAATCATTTATATAAATGATCCCAAAACCTATTCCTGTGGAGCACCATGTCTGACCACCAACAACTCCTATTCTTGGTTTACAGTTCCGTAGACAGCTTCCTAACCATTCTGCAACTTGCCCCCTGACTCCACATAATCTGATTTTAGTCATGCATCCACTATGAGACTTTATCACACGCATTTAGAAAAGACCAAGTTTATAACATCTACTAAATTATCTTGCCCTCTTTCTGTTACTTCTTCACAAAATTCCATAAGGTTGGTCAAACTTGGCCTTCCCATTTGAATTCTCTGCTGACGACTCTTTGTTATATTTTTGGTTTCTAGACATTTTCCTACTAGATATGTGAATATAGATTCTATTTCCTACCACCATTAACTGGTCTATAGTTCACTGGAATAACACTAGCACCTCCTCCAGTCTTCTGGCACCATACTGCTCTCTAATGAAGTCTTATAAATATATAACAATGCTTCTAATATCTCTGTTGATCTTGTTTTAGTATGTGTTATACAATCTAGATGTGGAGATGCCGGCGTTGGACTGGGGTAAAGACAGTAAGAAGTTTAACAACACCAGGTTAAAGTCCAACAGGTTTATTTGGTAGCAAAAGCCACACAAGCTTTCGGAGCTGCAAGCCCCTTCTTCAGGTGAGTGGCCCACTCACCTGAAGAAGGGGCTTGCAGCTCCGAAAGCTTGTGTGGCTTTTGCTACCAAATAAACCTGTTGGACTTTAACCTGGTGTTGTTAAACTTCTTACTGTGTTATACAATCTATCCAGACCAAGTTCACCCGAAGTTAATCAGTTTATCAATTTTCTCCCCCCCCCGCCCCTTTCCATTCTAAAACACTTTTTATCCTTTTACATCTCACCTTTTAAGACCATGCAGTCCCTTATTCTCCCAGATAAATACTGAGGTAAAGTAATTATTCAGTATTTCTGCCATTCCATTGTCATTGCATATCCCTTAGTGGTCCCAACCCTATCCTGATTTTCCTTTAGCTATTCATGTCCAATTTTAACCTATTCAAATCCCATTCACAAACACAGAATTAAAATCAGGCCCATGTGTTGGTGGTATATTCCAATGTTTCTTTTTATATTTCTTCTGGTTATTCTTTGTTTTCCTTTCTTTCCTAATCTCATCCTCTCCTTTAGTACCTCTTCACTTGGTGTAGTTTTTTATTTATTTTACTTATCTGCTGACTCAGTCACGCTGCCTCATTCTTGGCCAGTTTGTCCTTGTTTTCTGGCAAGATGTATTTCTTTTGAACCAACATGATGTAGGGTGATGGCCAATGTCTCCCTTTCCTGTAGACAGTAGCGTCCATCAGTCAGCAGAGGGCTGCAGTGGAAGCTTGGGTGCTGGTATGGTCTCGTGGCTCTGGATTCTCGGATGCGAAAGGGCCTCCAATGATCTGCTCTCCAGGTTTACTCCCTAAAGACTCTCTCTGGATTTGGCCTCCTCCTGAGCACCTTTCCATCCCTCCTCCCTCTTCAAGCAGCTTGTCTTACTCTGCTTGACATCTGCTCATTCTCCCAGTCATGCTCCTTTTCAAGGGGAAAGACTACTGAAGTATCCATGTTATAGGAGAAAAACCTTGTGCACAGTCTACAATCCGTAAGCCAGCAAAGAAAAGGTTTCAATTGCTGCCAGACCACTTGCTGTGGCTACTGAACCTTCCAATAAGTGTGGAAAGGCATCCAAAGTGTGTAGAATTGCAGTAACAACCAGAAGAAATAATCTAGCAACTAATCTGCAAATACTGTGGCCCAGTGGTTAGCACTGCTGCCTCACCACGCCAGGGACCTGGGTTCAATTCCAGCCTTGGGTGACTGTGTGTGTGAAGTTTGCGCATTAGAACATAGAACATAGAAAGTCACAGCACAAACAGGCCCTTCGGCCCACAAGTTGCGCCGATCACATCCCCACCTCTAGGCCTATCTATAGCCCTCAATCCCATTAAATCCCATGTACTCATCCAGAAGTCTCTGTGGGTTTCCTCCGGGTGCTCCGGTTTCCTCCCACAGTCCAAGGTATGCAGGTTCGGTGGATTGGCCATGGTAAATTGTTCTTTAGTGTCCAGAGATATGTAGGTTAGGGGGATTAGCGAAATAAATGCATGGGATTAATGGGATCAGGTCTGGCTGGGATGCCCTGTCAGAGACTTGGTATGGACTTGAAGGGCTGAATGGCCTTCTTCTGCACTGTGAGGATTCTTCTTTACATTGGTTGGGCGGGGAGGTGCTGGGTGATTGCACTATTCCAAAGGTGTGAGATTAAGGCACAATATAGGATGCTTGACATCATGATCCACCGGCTTTGCATGCTTTCAGCAGTAGTTAGGTGTGAGCAGCTTCATAACACGAAAAGAGTGAGTGCTATGCTATCAAGCTCAAGTTCACTTCCCAACCCCCAGTGTTTTATTGGGCTGTTTTTCTGAACCTGTTGTGAGACAGTAGAAGTCAAATAGAATCAAACACCTCTCCTTCCACCCACTAGAGGGTGCAAGAGGGCTGAAGAATACCACTTAAATATCTTGGAACTTTTATTTTTTTTAAAAGATGCCTGTTGAAGGAGAGCAGAAGGTTAACAATAGCTACAAAATGACACTTGCAATGTTAAGTATGCTATCCTTGAGCCTTGACACGATTTTCTCCCAGAAGAAGGAACCTGACAGATGGTTGGTACTAAATTCGGGGACATTTGTAGGTGCCTGTGTCTATAATGCACAGCTTGATGATTCTCGGTAGCACTGGTTTTACGCAGGATCGCATAGGTGGGCAGTAGAATCATAGAATTCCAACAGTGCAGAAGGAGGCCATTCAGCCCATCGAGCCTACGCTGACAACAATCCCATCCAGGCCCCATCCCACGTAGTTACCCTACTAATCCCCTTGACACTAAGGAACAATTTATCATGGCCAATCAACCTAACCCACACATCTTTGGAGTGTGGGAGGAAACCGCAGCACCCGGAGGAAACACGGGGAGAACGTGCAGGCACCGCATTGTCACCCGAGGCCGGAATTGAACTCGGGTCCCTGGCGCTGTGAGGCAGCAGTGCTAACCACTGTGCCATCGTGCTGCCCAGGAATAAAGAGGAAGGTTCTGGTCGTGTGAGAAGAAAAATAAGTTGTCATTTAGATTGATTAAATGCAAAATTGGACAAAGGATGCTGATCAATGATGGAACGAAGGGGTGGAGTGGAAGGATTAATAGTCGGGTCCACCTCAGCGAGGAACAGTTTGTTTCACTTTACATTTACGTGGTTCTGCAGCAAGCAGATCACAGAAACCTTTAATGTCGATTACAGACTATCACCGTTCACCTCAATCCAGAAAAAGGGAAGAGCTTAAAATCAAAGAAGTAAAACTTTAAAAATATATAAGTTGACCCACATGGCTAGGCTACTTTTAGTTACTACTGCTTTCATAAACATTCATGATGCCAATGATAGTTTTCGACCAGCAGCTGGGGATTCACTGAAAATAAAAGTGTCCATTGATATTTTAACACATTTCCAGACACAGGATCACAGAGAGAAACGGGAAATGATAGGAAGCATTGTCCATCTGTGTCAAACATAACCAGAAGGAGTGCTTGGCTACAGTTCAAAATAAAATAATTGCTACTGGGCTGGAATTGCAAAGGAATGGAGAACAAATCAAGAAAAATATGTCTGAGAAATAGCCAGACTCTTTGTAGAGTCATATTTTAAGTTTATTAGTGTCACAAGTAGGTTTACATTAACACTGCAATGAAGTTACTGCGAAAATCCACTAGGCGCCTGTTCGGGTTCACGGAGGGAGAATTTAGCATGGCCAATGCATCCACCCAGCATATCTTTCGGACTGTGGGAGGAAACCAGAGCACCCGGAGGAAACCCACGCAGACACAGGGAGAATGTGCAAACTCCACATAGATAGTGACCCAAGGCCAGAATCGAGCTTGGGTCCCTGGCGCTGTGGGGCAGCAGTGCTAACCACTGTACCACCTTGTTCTAGTCACTTAATGTTATTGCTCGAAAGATCATATGAAAAGGGGCAACCATAAATCTGCAATATCGGGATTTAAGTTATGAGGAAAAGCTAAGGAGAGCTTAATCCACGTGAAGAACAGGTTTTAAACTGGTGGTTTAATTGAAATTTTTGAAATTATCAAAGGAGGGATTGACAGTGTTGGTTCACAATGATTAAACATTCAGAGACCAATGGATGTAGTTTAACAAATAGGAATAAGAAGTGAAGTCAGACCTAAAGTATGGTCGAATTGTAAAATTACCTAGATTAATCATAGAATCCCTACAGTGCAAAAGGAGGCCTTTTGGCCATTCAAGTCTGCACCAACTTTCTGACAGAGAATCATGCCCAGGCTCACCCTACACATTTACCTCATTAATCTCCCTAACATACACATCCCTGGACACTAAGAGGCAATTTAGAATGGCCAATCAACCTAAACGACATTTGGACTGTGGGAGGAAACTGGAGCCACCCAGAGGAAACCCACACAGAGAACGTGCAAACTCCACACAGACACATTGGTCAAAACATTGAATACAGGAGTTGGGACATCTGATTGGTAAGGCCACACTTGGAATACTGTGTACAGTTCTGGTCACCCTATTATAGAAAGGATATTAAACTAGAAAGAGTGCAGAAAAGATTTACTTGGATGTTACCGGGACTTGATGGTTTGAGTTTTAAGGAGAGGCTGGATAGACTGGGACTTTTTTCTCTGGAGTGTAGGAGGCTTAGGGGTTATTTTATAGAGGTCTGTAAAATAATGAGGGGCATAGATCAGCTAGTCAATATCTTTTCCCAAAGGAAGGGGAGTATAAAACTAGAAGGCTTAAACCATAGGTTTAAAGTGAGAGGGGAGAGATACAAAAGGGAGCAGAGGGGCAATTTTTTCACACAGAGGGTGGTGAGTGCCTGGAACAAGTTGCCAGAAGTCGTAGTAGAGGCAGGTACAATTTTGTCTTTTAAAACACGTTTAGACAGTTACATGGGTAAGATGGGTATAGAGGGATATGAGCCAAACGCAGGCAATTGGCACTAGCTTAGGGGTTTTAAAAAAAGGGGCAGTATGGACAAGTTGGGCCAAAGGGCCTGTTTCCATGCTGTAAACCTCTATGACTCTATGACAGTCACCCAAGGCCGGAATTGAACCCGGGTCCCAGGCACTGTGAGGCAGCAGTGCTAACCACTGTGCCACCATGCCATGTTATGGGCTTTCTTGGCTCCCTCCTTCTCTGTATGTGTCCCTCAGTGACATCATCTGAAAATGCAATCCCAGTTTCCACATGGACGCTGAGGACATTCAGCCATTCCTGCCCAAAGTCATAGAGTTATAGAG